>NC_045761.1:20751295-20906295 GCF_009193385.2 Nasonia vitripennis | reverse complement strand
CGCGCTGTATGCCATACGAATCTCACCCATTGCAGAATAAAGACAATAAATCAAGAGAGAAAAGAAAATACGCAAACTTGGCGCTATTTGCGTGGTTTTTGCCAGTTTTTGAATTCACCCAGCGATTTCGCAGATAACGTGAACGTATAAGCTCGATCTACCGGCGTAAATACTTTTTACACAAAAATATTGCGAATAAAATAACAAAAGATATGACTGTCAATGTTTACGTTCGAAACTTATATCTTATTGCCGAAAAATGTACAATTAGGTTTTACAATACTTTGTTTATTTCCGCCAACGATTGAGATTTCCCTTTCCTCATTATCATGCGTTACTGCGAGTCCCGAATTACTTTCTATCGCAGTCATGTACAACACTCTATCTCTACATTTATATTCTCGTCCCCTACAACTCGAATCATCACATACAATAGTGTTCAAGTAGGCTTACAACTCTCCAAGTTCTCTCTCTCTCTCTCTCTCTCTCTCTCTCTCTCTCTCTCTCTCTCTCTCTCTCTTTCTCTCTCTCTCTTTCTCACACGTTCCTCACGGAAATATGAGAATCAGCTTCTTATTCACGAAAGGAATTAAATTACCCCCCATGTCTCTTCCGGTAATATGTGACCCCCACCGTATATACACGGAACTTTCTCACTTTCGCCCTTGTATATATTTCTCTTTTATTACACAAGCAGTACCGTTACACACATTCTTTCCATTACCGAACAAGCGGCCGGAAAAATATTTTTATCGCGAATTCAGATATAGGCGCTACGTCAACACGGCCCTATACACGTCAATTCGATCCGTAGTAATGTTAACCAGTCCTAAAACAACACGTCCTGTTCTCCTCTCTCAAGGTGAATAAAAGCCTCGATACAGTTTGCAAATCCTCGGCATAATCTTATTCCTCCCTTGTACTTTACTATACATATTCAGTCAATTTCAGTCACGACGTCTTTGCGCGCAAGGTCAATCCAAAAAAGGCTGTGCCGCTGCTGCTACGATCGAATCGCTCTTCGAAGGCTCCTTAACGAAGTTGCCGCGCTTCCGCGGATCACAATGTAATTTCCCTGGCGTAAGTGCCGGCTAGATTTAATGAGCGTCACCAATCAATTCCCGACTGCTGTTATACCTTCTGTTGCACAGCCTAAGGTTACTACGATGCGCAGGGGATGATGAAGACCTTACTTAGCTTTCGCACTGCGCACTTGTAAAGGATGTTTCACCACGAGGACTTTGGCTTATCGAATCAGCTTCGGGGTATTGGGATGTTGATTGCTTGACATGATTTTTATTTTTAAGATGTATTCTATAAAAGGCAAAAACAAAAGCCTAAATCCGAGTGACCAATACCGAAATTTTTATCCGAGTTTCTTAACTACCCACTGATTGCCACAAGAGATTACGAAGAGAAAATCGCGTAGTTCAGCAATCGATGAAAGTCCTTCTTCAAAATCACAGAGCATATCCGTCAAAACAGCGTACATGAATAACCGAAGGCACGATAAACAAAGCTCCGAGCGTTAAAAATGTAAGAGGTCCATCAAAAATATACGTGGAGGATGCTATCGCTTTCGGAGCAGAAACAATTTATTCCCGACCGCCGCGGGACACGCTCTCTCTCTCTCTCTCTCTCTCTCTCTCTCTCTCTCTCTCTCTCTCTCTCTCTCCTTCGATTAATCACGCCGAGAGCTTGCTGCGTTGTTGTGTAAGCCAACATGTAAACGTGAGCCTTTCACGTGGCTCCATAATGCCGCTGTATTTTCTGCGCAGAAGAAATTTATTAAATCCTATTAAGTCGTTTCAATGGATTTCGGCGACCATCGCTCATCCGCGAGTGTACTTACATGGAAATCAAATGAGATGGTTAGTAGTTGACGACGATGCGTTTAGTCTTGGAAATAATTTGGGAAACTATGAAGACTAATTTTAAACTTCCCTCTATTGATTAACAAAAGAGAAGGTTGCAGGACTTTGTCGAGACAGGGCGCATCTCTCTCGAGTTTCTTCGAAATCGCGCGTTCCTTTTATTGATTCAAGCGAAAAGAACGGAGAAGTAAATATAGCGAGGAGAGGCTGAAATATTACATGACGGAGACTCCGATTCCTTTTGACGTGGAAATCGGAAAGGCGTAAAAGTGGTCTGTCAGGGTGTGGAGCATGTGCCTGTAAAGTGATGCAGTGTATCTGTCTAATTCGTTCGTGGGTGCATAAGTAAAAAGGAAAAAAAGTTTTCGGACGATCTTACTTACGTCGCTATAACTTCTGGCCGTTCGGCCAATATAATTTTATCTATACGCATCATCCTAAAACATCCACATCGGGAAATATATCACCGGATATCGGGCCATCTCTCTAGTTATTACATACATCCCGTTAATAAAACGAAGGTCGATCTCGTGATCGCCTAATAATTGATCCTTCGATATTATATCTTCTATTTGATGAAACTACCACGAAGCATGACACAGACAGTATATTTGTAGACTGCAAGGAACATAGGGAAGAATATGACAAAGTTATCATCGAATACAATCCTCTACATATACTCTTTCCAGTTCGCTCGAATCACGGTAAGCAATATTTATTTCATCGCCCGTCGTTACGGGATTTCCCGACAAAGAAATTGCATTTACAAAATTGTGAATTACTGAAGCATCGCAAGCTCCTTTAAGTTCCCGAAAGCGGCGCATATACATATATCTCCAGGACTCGGTCATTTCGCTCTACACACACGTGCCGGCGCGTCGTACATTATCCTTTGGCCCCTTAAGGAGATTCCCCGGCTCTCCAAAGACGAGGGAGAGATCTTCACTTCAATAGCTGGACGGCGCGGAGGAGCAAAACCTTCGAGTTGCCTATATTAACCGTCGGAAAAAAGTGACCACTTCGTATAGGCTCTAGGGTTTTATATTCACGTGCGCGTAATATTTCGTTTTATTAATTCGGATTTTTTTTTAAATGCATATATTCAAACGAGAATTTATTGCTCGATGCATTTATTCATTGACACGATTGAGCAAATGTGTTCGAATAATGCTTCGAATAAAAATGAAAGAGGCAGTGAAATATTTCGAACGATTGCGTTGCCGTCAAAATCAAATCGATCGACCCTACGATTCTGTAAAGCGTGACTGCATGTTTTTCAAATAGAATCTCGAGTATATCAATCAAACCATTTTTAGACTTAATAAACTGCTCATTCGTCTTTCAATTTCACTCGTCATTGCAAAATACGTCAACGCAACAGTAATATAAAAAAATCTGTCACCTTTAAAATAATCATATCCAGCTATCGATCGATTCGAGTGCGCATATACACGTCGGCCTTTAACGTAACCGGTGTACAAAGTAGCGCGAATTTGCGGCTGCAATTTCCGGCTGAAGATAGACGTCGTCGCTTCGCTTGTATACAAAAAGCGCAGGGGCCGAACGGTCCATTCAATATTTGCGCGAGACACTCGATCGTCGGCTTCTGCAAACGGAAGCGAAAGTTGCTTGTCTGATAAGGCCAGCACGAAACGGGGATACGTCGAGAACTATCGGAGAGTTTGTGTGTTCTATAGCGGCAGTGGATTTTTTATTCTTGAAATACGATGGCTGATTCTATTTTGTGCAAGTCTGATCATCATCATCTCTTAAAATTAAATTTTGTCTATAATACAATACAAATCGAGTTCAAAAGTTGGTTACCATTTTCAAAATTCACTATTTTTTATTAGGGATCCTACTACGATTGATTTTTTAAATTCATCCTGATATTAACAATATAACGTTTGAAAATAAATGCGTTCAATTTCGTCTCGGATAAAGCGCACTCGTATTTCTGGATTGTTTTGCGAGCGGATTAAGCATACTGTAAAGCTTCATTGTTCATGCGTATCAATTGCAGCGCACGTTTAATTCAATTTAAATAATGTTCTTTTGCGGAATGTTATATACCGGAGAACGCGAGCATGCATTTATGCAGTCATTTGAATACTTTATATCGAGCGTATAATGCGAAACAAAATCCAAAAGTTTAATAATAATCGTATTGTAATTTACAAGTAAAATAAAAAACCTCTTATTAATTCTCAAAACCCATAACAGAAAAAACAATTCTCCACCCGTATACTCCCACTCCCACATACGTATAGGTTCAATGACGCTCTCTCACGTCGAGCATTGCGCGCGCGGTGCTGATTTTTTTCTTCTCTTCGCCCAAAGCGTGCACTGACCTTCGTCGAGAAGATCCGAAAAAGTTGAAGTGGTATATACAGAGAGAGGTATACCTACGTCGTGTTGCTCGAAGAGCCGGAAGTCACGCGAAGAAGTGGTTGATCGCGTCGCGTGTCAGATGGCTGTTTTCTTTTTGTTGTCGGTTGAGGGTCGGAGCTATAGGGGCTTTGGATAAGTTAATAAACCAAATTGCTCGGCAATCAGTCGTTGGTATAAATCTTGGACTGTGTTTTTAGCAGGTGTCGGCTGTGTTAATTGGCTTGCTCGATTGTATTACGCTTCAATTTTCGATGCGTGATTTGCGCGCGCTGCATGATGAAAGGGAGAGGAAGCTTATTCGGAAAAGCGATGACGCAGTAGAATGTTGTAGTCAAGATTGTACGTTTTATTTGATTAACAGGAGGAAATTGATTCCAGAGATGAAGATATTGCGCGAAGAAAAAAGATCCATCGAGTTATAGTTTTGGACTGGCTTTTCCTTTACCGTTTGAACTTTTCGGCTTTCTAGTTTCTGGTAAGCGGCGATAGGTGGCGCATAGGTACTTTTCTATCTCCCTCGTTAAAATCATCTTACTGCAGTACATATGTAGCGGTATGTCACCTATGCCAAAACTGTCCTTTGTTGGGCATGCTCGAGCCACTCATGATAATAAATTGCTAGATATTCGCATCATTTTCTTGTAAATCGTTAATTTTGAACATGATCTTCTTGTTAAGTTTTCGCATTGGCTTCTAAATCATATTCTTAATACTGCTTTTAATCCAGCCTTTCACAACACTGTACTTTAATTTTATGCATTAAGAACGTACACATCGTTTCCACAACGCCTCATTACCGACGGCAATAAAAACGTTCGCGCAATGCATCACTCGATATCACAAGTGTTGCACTAAGTTATTCGCAAGCTACGTGTTTATAAGAGCGAGAGGTGGATGAGGTAAACTGAGGATTTCGTATAAAAAGTGCTTGATTGCTGTAAACGTTCCGCGAAAGGGAAATGGGTAATTACCGCAGTAACGACATTGCAGCACTTTCGCCAAACAGCTAGAATAAACATAAAAAAAAGGAGTAACAGGATGCGGCTGCAGATTCTCGAGTGTTTATTTACTATTAAGATGCGGTTTAGTCTTCCTTGGAAGCTAATTTCACTTGGCTTTCAAAGCTCTACGCGCTTTTAAATTTCTTGAAGGAAAAATAATGTGAACATTATGTTAGCAAGGAAGCTCCACAAAATATTCAAAGCCAATCATCCACCGAAAAGTTCGTAAAACTGGAATAGCGCCAGTTCTCCGACGCGCGAGTATCATCAGCCACGCATTTGAAATTTTCAGGGCGTTTCAGAAAAAGTGGACTTTCGATAAAACCATCTTAACCTACTTAACAGGGAAATGGATATCAAGATTTATTCGTCTCTCTCACTTTTTTCTCCCGGTGGAGCTTTTTATACATATAGGCCGCTGAGTCGGCGTTTCTTACGGAGATGCGCTGGAGAACTTTCAGCTCTTTTTTCGGAGATGTGTGTATAAGCGCAGTTTCCATGGGCTAAGCGTGATTGATGTCGTAATTTTCGCGCGGACGAACTATGCATACACGGCTTCTCTCGTGTACTTCTGCCGGACCATAAAGTTTCTGGAACTGCTTAGCGAATTAAAGCTCATAGTGTTCTATAATTTTTTTTCGATTGTCTGCACTAAGGATCGGCTAAGAAACTTTCGATTCTACAAGTTTAATCCACCATTGTGCGAACGTTTACGCATACATTCTGCGTAGTGAAAACGTTAGTAAAGAACGCACTCCACATTGCTTAGAATGCCTTATTTCCCATATAATTAGAACGAAGCTTCGTGTAGCACTTTTGCTACTTAAAAATTTCATTAAAACTTGGCGAGAATCTTCGGTCCGACTTTCCCCCCGTTCAGTTCTCAAGTTCAACTTCGTCCCGAAGAAAAAAGTGCTCACAATCGTAACCGATGGAATTTTCTTGCTATCCAGACTAGATTACTTCGCTGGTGTGTATTCATTATACATTAGTTTTTTAAACCAAGCGCGTGCGCCAAAGAGAAGAATCGAATTTCGCTCTTTTTAATCAGAAACAAAAAACGTTCTCCGATCGACCATAAATATTCATCGAACGATTCAATTTAATTTCCTTTACGTAAGCGCGTCGCGAGATAGAGAGAGAGAGAGAGAGAGAGAGAGAGAGAGAGAGATAGAGAGAGAGAGAGAGAAAGAGAAAAAGCCGCCGTGTAATTCAGTCAGCGACGGGACTATGCGCGTAACAGACATTCATCTCACCGACAAAGTCGATTAGAATTTTTTTCTTCCAGGAAGATCGAACTGCCGAGATCGGCTCCGCACAGCGTGACGCATTGTGCGATAAAAGCCGGACGAAATAAAGAGCTATAGAGATGCCTGGAGCGAGAGAGAGAAACGTGCAATATTAAATTCGTCGCAATTAAGAAACAGCCTCACGTAGCTGCACCAAATCCATGCGGCAGACGAAGGGACGTTGTCTCGAGGAAGGACAGAGAGAAATATACAGGAGATGGATAAACCGATCGACGGAGAAAAACTGCGTACGTGTGTGGAAGGGAGAATCAGACGGGGGCTGTATGTGTGTTGGAAGAGGGAAATCGACGAGAGCGAAAATTGCAAATCTGGAAAGTGACGGATGCGTGGAATTGATATGATATCGTGAAGGCTTTTAATGAAAATTCCGAGGAATATATTCACGGCGTTTTTCCGGGAAATAAGGGAGGGAAAAAATTGGCCGAGCAATAACAGGTCGTGCACGCACCGGAAGCAATTCGCAGAAGTTAACGCATAATGAGCCGCCTGGAAGGAAGGAAGCAGCTTCACTGGGTTTTACCCGTCGTATTAACCTTTCTTCTTTCATTCGGCCTTTTGGCGTGTAATTATAAACACGTCAGTCGTTGAGTGCCGATTTACGACTTTTCATTAAGTCTGCGGCTTGATGCATTGCTTTTGCAGCGGAACGCGTCCGATTAGGGCTAGAGATTTCATTGTGTTGGCTTTCGAAGATATATTCGCGTCGATTAAGAGCTTTTCTCAAGTCTACTTTTACGAAAAGGATAGGGAAGTGTTTTTTTTTTCAGAATAAAAAAAATAGATTTTCTTGAAAGATAACGAATGCAGTGTTTTTGCAAAGCCTCGAGAAGCACACGCGAGGTGAATTATGCCCGTATAAAGTCGAGTACAACGGAGCACGCCGTCAAAGTTTGCGAGATAATGTAACATGCTTTACATACAGAAACGGGCGAGTGGAAACAGAGCGAGTTTAGTCAGACGCGCTGCAGACAAGAGCTTTTATTTACCGTTTAATTATGTAACAACTGGTACACCCTGCTACACTGTTGCTAATTATTGTAGATGTTGGAGTGTTTTGTTAAGTAAATTATTTCGTTGCATTAAGTTCAGTAATAAAAAAAACTCCAAAAAATGTGCATTTCCCTTGCAACCTCCCCACCGCTATTCCTATATAATACTCTTATTTCTCCTTTATCGACGGCTTGTCACTCGGCAGCGACTATTTAGACTCTACGCGCACCCCACCTCCTCTATATTTACCCAGCGCTCTCGCGCGCGGAGATATGGATCAACTCAGCGACTTTTTTTTTATTAATAGTCTTACGCTCGCGCCCCGCATAGATGCGATCGCTCTCGCAGCGACGACAAATAGGCGTTTGTAAAGTAAAACCCCCTCGTGCCGCCTATGCACACACATACACGTATACATACACATCGGCTTATCTCTTCGAATATAGAAGAAGATTGTCATTGGTGCCTCTACCCCGGCGATGTTTATTACGAATAGATTGCGCTGCTCTCTCGGGCGTGAATGGAACGAGAGTGTGTGTGTGTGTGTAATTATTTAAATTTTAATAACGAGCTCCTGTGTGTGAAATGTTAATTTTACGGTTAACTCTTGTTTTTTTTTCGTGGGTGGACGGAGGGAAAACAAAGGGTGATTACGGAACGCTTGCTTTTATCGATTGCATACCTGCGTTGGTAAAAGAGTTGACGCGGCTGTAATTAAAATGTACATATAGAAGATTAGAAAATAATTTCCTCCGAAATAAGACACGCGCGTACGCAAATAGAACACAGACGTACTAGCAGAGAGGGGGGCAGACACCCCGGTATTAATTCGCCTCATTTCATCGCGACGGGTAGATTGAAAATTCCGCGCGAGGATTCCGATCGCGTTCCGACTGCCGGAATGTGCCGGCAGTGCAATGCCACAACTCAGTAGTCGGAGGGACGCGCGCCTGCGCGACTAATATTGCATCTCGCGAATCTGATGCGGTTTTGAATTCGCGGCTCGAAAAATAGTGTTGCAACTGCAACTGCGAACACTGCGAATGGAATGCATCGAAAAACTTCATAAATTTTGTTTACTCGCGCGTCCATCAGTATGTGTGAGTGTGTATAGGTGAGGGTGGCTGTTCATTACGGAAATATCGATCGTTCGGTTAGTCGGATTACAGAATTTCCGAGATATCTCCTGATCAATTAGTTTGATTGTGTAACGTGCGTCGCTCGCTCGCTCATAAGACACAGGAAGTAATCTGCGATTGATTAAACCCTTAGACCCTCCTTGCGTGAAATCGAATGAGCAATATCGCGCGCAGGAGCGACAACTTATCGAGCGAAGGGATGATACGTCGGGTGTGACATTTGCATATAATAGTGATCGATTTGGATGTATACGGCTTCGATCGCGTTTAAGTATTTTTTTATAACGAAGTTAATTAGCTGCTGTGTGAAAAAGAGGTTACGTTGAATAAAACCGCAAATTTCGAGAGCTAAATATTCAATGTATACAGTAACTAATGAATATGGCGATTTCAGTTCATTTGCGACCGAGTTTATTTAGCCGAATTTTATTTATCTCAGTTGATCATTTCTCGCTCGGCACACCTTTCATATTTCGAAATTCTAATATTTGTATTTACCGTACGCAAATCGTGCGTTGTTTAGAAAGAGTTTTCACCGCTTGCACAAAAGTCAACATTTTCCTACAAACGCAATCGCCGTGTAAAAATCTCGATCCGTACACTACCCAAGTAACGCCCCTAGTCTCCGCGCGCGAAAAATGAAAAATCTCCCGACTAAAATTGAAAATTTTCCAACCCTTCCCTCTCTCCAAATGAAATCGATAATAACAATCGTTAAATCCCGACTCATCTCGCGCGTGCCAGCAACAGAGGGATAACATTCCGCAGCAGTAGCAGTAGCAGCAGCAGCGACACTATACTACGTATCTCCGCGTCTGTAATATCCTCGCAAACGTCCCTCTCGCCCGTGAACTAAGCGATATTTTACAGCTTCAACAGCTGCACTCCCGATAACTCCTCGTGCCCGTGTATGCATGCGAAGGAAACTAGGAAGCTGTCGAATCGCCTCTCCCTCTCTCTCCCTCGTATACACACGTCAGTAGTACCGGGACACGTTGCGCAATAAATTCCGCGCATCCATATTGCGCCAGTCGTCGTCGTCGGTACTTTATTATAAGCCGCGCTAGCGCTGTGGAAGAGAGGAAATGCTTCATTTCCCTCGTCCTTATTTCTCGCCTCATTTTTTCCAGTCCGTACTTACAGGAGCGTTGAACCGGCGCTGCAGCGAAAATTTAACGGCTGCGCGTGAGTGCATCGCTATGGCGAGGAAAATTGTCGCCGGATATTTTTACCGTCGGTATATTCATAAATGCATTATCGCGCACGCGGCTCTGCTGAAAAATATAGCCTTTTTTTGGTCGACTGGAAGCGAGCGAGACGAGGTATATATAACGTGGATTATGGAGCGTATGCAAGCGTGTTGGATTTTCTCTTTGCCGGAGTGGAGGATTTCCTCTCGTGCGGCGGAGGATTCAAATGGACTCGATCCTTTTTCGCTCGAGAGGTTTTTGCCAGAGTGTGGAGGGGGATTTCGAGTGTAGGAATTGTTCCGCTAAACTTCGTTGTATTTATTTTTTAATTACAAATTGCGTCTCTGGAATAAGGCGCACAAAATGGTGGTGTAAGCAAGCGCATTTAGTATGCTACTTTATTTTGTCGTTAAAGTCAATCAGCCTGACGATTTACTTTTTATTAGTACGCGGAGCTTTGTGTTTGCTGGTAATGACGTGTCGTAAAATAATTTGATGACGCTGAGTGTACGTACTAGAGGTTTTCTGTGCGAAAGAGAAATAGTATATATATAGCTCAAATTTCACCCGAGGTAGAAATTGCCCTCCCCCCCTTGTTGCACATTGTACTTTTTTTGACAAGTGCCTGTAAAGACCCGTTTTCATGCATATAGCGTGAATGGTACGTTGCGCATTTTGAGTCGTAAACCACTCTCTTTCAAAAAATATCAATATTTTTCAAAAATTTTCAAAAATTTGATTATTTTTGAGTGTTTTTGAGTGCTTATGAGTAGCGGGAGGGAATGATTCCCTCCCGCACGCTCGAAATGACCAGCTTGATATTCACTTTAGAGGCATAGAAACGGGTCTCTTTCATGCACGTGTTAAGAAAAGATAATTACCCGATGTAATGAGTGTAATTGTGTATACTATAAATGTTTTGCACTGCACAATTGTATATAGAACGTAAAATATATGAAACTCTCGTGAATCCTATTGTATCAAATATAGAACGCCAATTTCCCAATCGATACAACTAATTTTTATACTTCATTTATGTCATCGCTTCTTATACACAGGCTCTCTCTCTCTCTCTCTCTCTCTCTCTCTCTCTCTCTCTCTCTCTCTCTCTCTAGCTGTGCTTTCGTAATTTCCGATATCGAAAATTGTCCACGTCATGCGGCCTTTATTTTTAGAACACAAAAGGCTATAAAGAGGCAGAAACAATTACAACTTGAGCCGAACAATGCATTTCTATTTCTGAGAGGGGACAGGTAAGGTTGAGGATGTAATGCGTATACATCCCTCTAAAAATAGAGCACATCGAAACGATGTAACGGTAAATGAGAATAAACGTTCGCCAGTATTACGGCTTATACCTCTCGAATAAGCAACGACGTAATGACGGAGCCTTTGCAACCCAATAACCCGTATCATCGCGATGGCTTCTTCATATACACGAGTAGAAAAAGCCTACGTTAGGTCAGACGCCAGCTTGAGCAGAGGACAGTAAAAAAAAAGGCGTAACAATCGAGTATAGAAACAATCGCCGAATTGCTTCTTCATCGCACGCACGACCCGGGCGTATTATATAAATTACGATTAACGAGCGGGGCGTTCGGCCCCCCCTTGACGAAAGCTATGAACGTGTCGCTATATATCCGAGCGACTGTATACACCGGTAGTAGTAGTACACACGGTCCATAAATTATTATCCGTGTTTCTTATCGAGTTTCCGGCGCTCCTTCCAATATTTTATTAAGGCCGTAACTTTAATCCACGTATTGGATGGCGCGCGCGCGCATCAGTCTTCTCGCGCAGCTCCGGTCTCCTTAAAGCTGTCGAGACGAGTGTTTTTATTTTTTTTTCTTCGGCTTCTTTTTATCTCCGCTACTTCTGCCTTTGTTTTCCGAGGTCGATTATCGAGATTACACTTACGACGAGCTGAAGGGGTGGATGCTGCTTTTATGTACGTGTACTTTGTGCTTTAGGAGACTATCGTATTTTCAGACATTCGATTTTGAAATAACGATCGGGTTCGGTATAGACGAAGAGATGTTGTTTTAAAGCTTCTACGCGGAAATGAAGCTTAACATTGTTAAAAAGTTTTACAAAGGGTTTTTTGCACTTTGCAAAAAAAAAAAAGAAGTACAAAGTTGTCAAAGAAACGAATCGTTAAATTTTTTTTTTCATTGAAAATCGGTAGCCCTGGTAGAAACGTTAACGGTTAATAAGCTAAGTTTTGGGCCACTTAGCTAAGTTGTGGTTAACAATTTAAATAAATAAGAGTTTAAACATTATAAATGCATAGATATACACATTAACTCAAGATAAAACAGAACATTTGCTTGAAATTTGTCAAATGGCTGTTATAATCCAGAAATTATAGAAAAATATGTTGCAATCAAACGTTTTAATGCGAGAAAAAAAGGAAAAAACAATTTTTAACTTAAAAATAATACTGTGTAGGTATAATAGACACACATCACTAAAATATTAGCAACATTTTGCTTTATTTTTTTACATTCAATTTTGATAATAATGACCAACTAAACTTAACTTTTTAACGGTTTTCACTCGTTAATTTTCTACCAGGAAGGTACATTATCAGAATCAACCCATATTCCGGGAAAGCTACTGGAGCCTATACGAAAAGTGGGACACGCGAGTTACTTCTCTCCTGTATTCCCTTCTCCCTTTACACCTCTCCAGAGACCCGAGCACATGGTCAAATAGCAGAAAAGTCAAGGTTCGGACACGACACATGTCTACGCCGTCCAGTGCGTGCAATCTCGTACCTACGCTCTTGGCTTTCGATTGATTGGAGGTAAATTCAATTTTTTTTCTTTCCTGTAAATACGTTATAAAATATCGAAGAAAGCTTCAATGAATTATTCGAAACGCGCATACATGGAACAGTCTTATGATATGCAGATTCGCGTTAATGAAACAAAAGCAGCAGCTCATTATGCTAATCTCGCGACAAAATACCATCCTGTTGACACAAGCGAATTATCAAGAGTATTATTCTCGTTCCGTTTTAATTGAAAACTCGCTCTCTCTCTAATATTTGTCCTCGTTAGGAAAGAAAATGCCGCGCGAGAATTGTTTTTCGCGCGACGAGTAGTAGCATGAAAAAATCATTACCAACGGGCTCTTCTCAACCTGATTAAAGGTAAACGTCTTAACGCAATGTCATCAGAGCGTTTCATAAAGTGAGGCTGAATCCTAAAACGAATACGCTTCGCCCGCATAGAAATTTTCAACGTCTTTCGAAAAACCCCATCAATTTTAATTCTTCGAATCCTTGTGCCCTTGATTTTGAAATTAAACCGGCCTAATTAGAAACGACTGCAAAATATCCGACGCTTCGCGAGTGAGAAAAATCCCGATCACCTTTGTCTTGATCAACGCGACTATAATATTAAACCTTTCGTCGCTACAGAGTACAGTATCATAATAAAAATCCTCATTAGCTCTTTCGAGCGTCCTTGCGACCAAATAACCGCGGATTCATAGGGAAATCGACACAAAAGAAGGCCAAGCCAAGGGACTATTAGAGCGTAAAACGGCAAACACGCGAAACGCAGAGAGAGAGAGGGAGAGAGAGGGAGAGAGAGAGAGAGAGAGAGAGAGGGAGAGAGAGAGAGAGAGAGAGAAAGGGAGAGAGAGAGAGAGAGAGAGCCGTGCCATTATCATCGCTGGGCGATATTGAAAACGACGTCATGATGGCTTCCGCGTGGCAAAGCGCGAAAAAGTAAAAACGAGAAGCGAATATCGCGGCTCTTGCTCTGCGCTCATGTAAACAAACGCGAGAGCAGCGGGTTCTCTCGTTCGCCGACCCGATATGGCTCAACTTTTCTCGATTATATTGCGCAAGTTGGGAGAAAAGTTTCTCTGCAGCAGCTTTTTTTCAGTCGTTTTAAAATTACTACGGCACATACGGATCGGGTGCAGGTATGGCTAGCCGCAAATGAAACTCGGTCGGATTCTTCGAATTCGTTTTTCTTTTCCGAGAACTGGATGCTCTGACTGACGGCCATGTTTACGAGGGGAAAATGTTTGTGTCGAATTAAAGATTCTACGATGTGTCGTTACACGCGTGCGCAGCGAGTGTGAAAAAAAATTGGGGATGAAAGGGCGGAAGCTTCTCGTCGTAATTAACGCAGCCATAAATAAATTGCAGTCGTAGGTAGTTCGGCGCGCGGTGGTATATGGTAAACAACGCTCGGGGTAAAGACGAAAGTTGTATATAATTTTGGCGCTACACGCAGCCAATTATACGGCGTGTGAAAGTTTCGCTAACAGCAGTTTTAGAAGTTTCGTGTCTAATTTCAGAGCGACGAAATGACAATTAAATTCTGGATTGCTGTGGATCAACTTTATCCACTCACGATTAATGTGCAAATAGGACGCGAAGTATTGAAATGCTCGTAAATGAAATGCCTCGTAATTTATGTCGAGTTTGTGCGGCGTTGCGGTGGATAATATGGCTCTTGAAATTGTGTGAGAATTAGTTTTTATAGGTTATATTAATCGATAGACACCCGCTAACGCAAAAATCGAACGTGAAAGAATCAAACAGCTAAAATCGAAACCGACACAAACCCCAACATACAACGAAACTCACCTTCCCCGATGCTCCTTACTCCTCGGTATCTCCTCCCCACAAGCCGAGCTTCTTCTTCTTCACCTGTCTCACCAACAAACCTTCAAGTCTACCACAACAATCCTCTCGCCAAAAATAGCTACAACACTCGCGAGTCACACGACAATATACAATCCTAGTATATAGGTTTGAATACAACGAGACACCCGCAAGCACGAGGTTGTCCGTTCGACGGAGGCACTAGTCACACGAAGCGTCTCGACGCGCAGACGGAGCGGCACTGAGGTCTGAGCGTCGACTCGCGCCGGTTGCTGTGGCTACCCCTAGTGCTGCTGCTGCTAGTTCCGATACGCGCGCCGACGTCGCACGGATCCTCATGGCCTGCTCCCTCTCCTTTTTTTCTGGCCGACTTTTTTTAGCTTTTTTTTGGATGAGATCTGCGGAGATTATTGGAAGGAGAGAGCTGATAGGTAAGTAATTCTGATAGAAAGTTAACTATATTTTTTTTCGAAGCTTATATTACTTGTGAATTATTGTCAACTGTACTTTTGAGATTAAACATTGGTATTATTAGGTGAGGTCTTCGATTAAAGAGAACCTAACCTATAAGCAGCCCGATTTTGAAACTGGCATATAATTTATTCATTCTCAATCTAAAAGCTACTTAAAATTTCAGAAAGCCCAAGCTGCCTCGCGTTGCGAATCTAAAACGAAAGCGCAGCCACGGGGAGCAACGATTGCTTTGATAAAAGTCCAGAATCAGAGAGCGCGAGCGAAAGCAGCAGAGCACAATCTATAGTCCGTGTGTATCCTGCAGAGGTGAAAAGGAATCGCAGCGTGCGACGGCGAGAGCAATTAGAAGAATGGGACTGGCAGTTTCTCAGGTAACTCGAGGGCGGAATTAATCCGTAAGCAGAGACACCGGTCATTCTACGAACTAATAACGAGCGTTCTATTTACCAGCCGTTCTGTATATATATATATATATATATATAGGAGCTCAAAGTGGGGTGAGTCGTTTTGTTGATCTATGTATAGGGTACCTGCTGTATTCGGTCGGCTAAAAGTTGTAATGAGACTATTATTGTTTGGGTTCTATTAATTTATAACTAGCATTTTCATTAAAAAGTTTCGTTCTGATTTGATAGTTCATGGATTTAGGCCAAAATATGTACCTGGAGCTGTTCATCTAGTGTTATATTCTCAATCTATTTTTCACTTTAATCATCGCAGACCAGACGTTATAACGCGGCGTAACGATCGATTTTAGCAAAGCAAACATCATATTCGGCTTTAAATTTCTTCGGTTTCTTTGTTTTGTAAAGTACGTTGTTTATACAGGTCTCGCGTAGTTCTGCTTTTATCAATATAAGTTTACTAGAGTACACACAGAAGATAGTATAGACTATATTATGATAAAAGCGTTGCGGAAGTTTACCTTCGTCATGGCATTGTGTTATCGATCCAACGCTATGCACACATTAGACTGTCTTAATTAAGAGAAAGATTTGCCTCAAACATCGCAATCATTATCACTTGACCATAAAAGTCTGTATTAAAAACCATCATCAGCTAAATGACCATCGACCAGTCGCAAAGCATCGCGGTTTGTACAAAGGCCAGTAATAATCGAGTCGTGTAACATACAGACACACAGAGTATATCAAAGAGATCCGAAGCGCATCGCATGACGTTCCGGAGGTGGCGTAGCCGAAGGAGAGCGAGAGATTCAATCTCCCTCTCTCATTATAGCGTCGCGTGCAAGCTTTAACAAGCAAGTTAGACTGCTGCAAGCTTGCGGCCCTGAATTTCGCTTCTCCTGGATCTTGCGCGAGGCGTTTACGCTACTTCGCCGCAACGTACCTGTGTGTGTAGCTCCTGGGAATATGATGACACCACGGGCTGTTTGGCGAAATTTCCGAGGCTTCCCCGATACCGATGACCTAGGAACAGCCCGTGTGCACGTGCTGTGTGTTCGGAACTTTTTCGATTTTCGAGGGAAGATTTCGGTTTCGACTTTCGATGCATTCTGTATAGGAGCTTTCGAACTTTGTTTCGAACCAACGTGTCCTGTGTACTTGGAATTTTAATGCTATAAGAAGTACTTAAGGTGGAAGGAGGAAAAGCTCTACTTTTAATTGTCATACCTCGATTACGATTATAAAGTAGAGGGAAAAAGTGAGACGGAAATTGTATTCGATGGAATTTGAAACATTCGTATCGTGCGACTCTCATACACGTCCTCCCTTATTTTACAATATTAAAAACTTTACAGTTTTGAATTCATTTTCGCTGTCCTAAATGCCTTCAGTCCCTCTGCTCTGCCGATGCAAATGCATATACGCCAAAAATGCGCTCTATTTTTCCGCAGCCCCATAAAGAGTATACGTGTGGCTTCACATGTGCGGAAAATACTGATGTCTCGCGCGAGCATTTTTCACGCAACGTGAGAAAAATATGAAAGTTCTGTTTGCGAAGAATTTGGATTAATACGAGTGTGTTGAAAATAATACAAAAGAGAAGTATAAAGTTACTGCGTTATAAATAAAAAGGCTCCATCGCATAACGGTAGAATTTCCATTAAAATATAGATTAAAACGATTAAAACTTCCCGCGGCGATCCGGTAATTTAAAAGCAAAACTTCTGAGAATGAATCCGCGAACTTTAAATAAACCTTAAACGCGTTAAAGCTCGATGACGTTACCAACAGTAAAATTAGTCGTACGTCCGCATCCGCGTATGAACGTTTAATCTAATTAGACGAGCAATTGACAAAATGAGCCTTTGGAACTTATACGTGAATATTTGGCAAATCGGATTAGCGAGCGTAAGTCATTGCGAAATCACTGCTGCAAACAGATAGGACTCGCCTCGTTGGGTCCGTTCGCACCACTTAATTGCGAGGACAACGAGGATTAAGCTTTTGCCGACGAATCAAGTAGCTTACGGTGCGTGTGGTTCGATTCCGACGCGTTTGTCCCATGTAGGCTGGAGGAGATTTATTGGACGGTGTACAGACTTAAAAAGAATTAACTGATAAATACGAAGGTTGATTTTTTAACTAGCGTTTATTACATAAATAATTGTATCACCAGGTAATTTTATAAATTTGAAAAGATTACACGCAGAAGAAGATTAAGGTCAAAAAGATTGTGAGAGTGACATTAAATCTATGTGCCTCGATTATACACAAGTCGAAAAGTTTACAAACGTTAGACTCCATTAACAAACAATAGTGTTCTTTTTTTTATTTGTACGGAAAACTGAGAGTAAACGGCTTCTATTCTTATTAAAACTACAAACCAGCGATTCGACAAGTTAAGTATATTTACGAGTGAACGAAGTTTTGTAAAGGTTCTTATGCATTATATAGTAGAATTTAATAGATATTTAAAAACAGCAGTTAATCTCACCCTACAGCTTTAACACGGGAAATATTTTATTTTTTAGATTAATTGCGTGCACAAAATTTACTTTTTACCTTCGAGTGCTTTTCTTACATTGACATTACGGTATACTCAATAATTTGCAGTACTAGTAACTTTCTTCGAATTATTTTATTTAATCAAGGCAATATATTATTTTTAATAACCTCGTTAACAACGCAGTTCTTAACAATTTTCGCATGACAAGTCATTTTGATTTTGTTTTATTTTTATATTACATAAATCTTATTCTTTATTGAATCTGTAACAATGCCATCTATAAAATATTGACATAGATTTGAATTCGCGTATAGTAGTCAAAGATTCAAACGCTCCTTACAGGTTTCAATCTCTCTTACAATAGGACAATAAAGTACTCGAGTCGTCAGCGACGAACAGAGGCCCTGAAAAGGTTTGAAAATAATTTCAATTTCAAACCACGAAAATCATCCATCTCGAGATTTTACAATTCGTCGAAAATAGCGAACTTTAGAGAGTTTAAATATACGTATGAATAGAAATTAGATCGTTAAGGTTTATCGCTAGAAAAAATGTTTGGAAACGTGATTTGTTCATATCCTTCTGTTTATTTATTTACTCTTAAACTAACAATTAAGTATGGTGTTTGTTTCCATAATCTTCTGAAGCATCAAGCAGATTTTGCTTATCTCGTAAGGCTGGTTCGAACACCTTTCGATTCTTTTTCTTGTTTTTTTTCTTATTTACATTAGTTTTTCTCTCGCCCTTATAACACAAGTAATTACTTGGAACTCTAAAGAATCAATAATACAAGACTAATGTTTTTTTCTTAAAACTACTCATATAATCGAATGTTTATAAATTCGTTTGTTCTTTTCGGTAAATCACTCGTTGGCATTGCTTTATAAAATTTGTTTGTCTATAATTTATATCAAATTGATGTAAGTAGTCGATTCATAGTTTGGTAAGTTTACAAAGGTGTGATGCTTCTTTTTGATTTAAATATCATGAGATAGACATAAAATATTTACATTCACTAGAATTTTGTATACGATTCAAGCGTTAAATTACACTGATTTTCCAACAGATGTCATAAATTAGTAACATTCCAACGTGTTGGGCTAAGTCTAAATACAATTTCACTTACACTCCGTCATAGACTTTTAGACTTTTCGCAATTCACAACATCGCTTCTATAAATTTCCACTTTGATCGAAACCAAACACTGGGGTCGAAGCAGCAAGAACATTCGGATTTCAAATCCTAAAAAACGTTAATTTATAATTCTAAAAACAAGGTCAAAGTAAACATTAAAAAAAACGGCAATTCGACGTAGGGCGAGAGCATTATCGTTGCGGGCCGAGAATTCGCAGGTTTACTACACAGACTCCTGAGCAGGGGGGGGGGGGGGGTGGAACGCCATCCGGATGTTAATATCGTATCGGCTGCCACACGCCAGTAGTCTCGTCCCGTCGGTAATAGTGCGGCCTGTTGTCCCGGAACACCGTAACCGCAGGAAATTGATTGTCCTGGATGTACTTTAGCGTTGCTCGTATCTGAAAGTAAAGGAAATTCACGTTAATTTGCAAACTTCTGTGTTTATCGTTAAACCCAGCAACTAACTTTACATCATACATTAAATCTCTTTCTGTGTAATGAAAAAATAGATAAAGATAACGCACCTGAGAGACGAAGTGTGGAAGTTCGACGTCGGGAGAAGTCGACAGGTGCTGTAGAATAAACTGATCGGACTGGGCAAGCCAAAGATCGACACCTCGCAAGGGATCGTAATTGAACGGTCCGATTCTCAAGAGACCAAGCGTACAGTCGTAGACGTCGAGAACCTTGAGGGATGAAATTTCAAAATTTAGTTTACATTTTTTAACTGTAATTGAAGTACGTGCACTTGAACATTTTTGTGACGATTCAGAAGGCCTTAAAGTGACGAGCTTACGGTATAAATAACGAAGTATTTTAGGACCGACGATAAATTAAAATCAGAGGAAGTGTGTAAAGTGTTAGAAAGTGACATCCTATAAATTATACGCGGGGCTATTTTCGTTATACACGCTTGCAATATGTGTATTATCATGATGTGCAAATTTCGTAGGAAATGACGGCATTACTCTTGACAAATCGGCCCTCGTTTCAAGCACCGTGTAAACATATTTTTAACAAACTTATCTTTTATCGAAAATCTCAAAAAATTCACCTAACGGTATCTCTGCAAACAAAACTCAAAGACGTACCTGTTGTCCGCCGGTCAAATGCCTGGCGCACCTGAGCGCCTGATCGGGACCTTTGTCGGGGAAAGTGGCCGGGAAAATCTCGCCGGTCTTGACGTTGAGGCCGATGCCGTATATCATCGGCCAGTGGATGCCGCCTCTAACGGTCGTGTTCAGCTCGCCCACGCAGCAGAGCGTCAGGTCTATCTCAATGGGCTGCTTGTGAAACGCCACTGAAAGGGCAACGTTTTATATCAGCATCATTCGGAATTTCGAAATTGCCGCGCGTGCGCGAAATTTGCATGCGGTCGAATTGCTACTCCAGCTTGAATGGGGCTTTTGGGTAACGGGCCGAGTTAAGTTGCGGAATAGTTTGACAGTCTCGCGAAACGAGTGTTTGTTAAAAACCGGGAGGGATTGCATTTTTTGTCTAAAAATAACGAGAAAGTAACACGAGTATATCGATAAATTGTCTGCGTCCGACTGACGGCGCATATTTCACGCAAGTATGATTGATATCATCCGCATAGTACAGCACGTGTTACAAGCACTGCAACGTCACTCCGTATGTAAACGATAACTCGTTGAATTTTCCTTTCGCGCTTATGCACACAGTGTACCCATACACTGACCCGTAATACAAACCAAAAATACTCAAGAAATTCATCGTTTAGCTAAATCAAAGGCGAAATCAACCGGTAGTAATCTCGGAAAACCATATAGCAGCTTGTGGGTATACACGTGCGGCAGAGACAATTAGCATAACTCACGGAGTATATTGTAGAAGAGCACCTCGGAGTAGTTTCTCGGGTCGGAGTAACCGCCGACGAGCTGAAGCTCGAGACGTCCCTCGGGAAAGCCGAGAGCCAGTTCGGACACCCTGTGGATCATTTGCGCCGCCGCGTCGTCCGTGCCGGCGCCGTCCAGGTGCGCCAGGGCCACTGCTCCGGAACCTGCATTCGTGAGAATAAAATCAATGATGTGTATCTTTTATTCTCTCTAAGAATATCGAATCGCCTCGTTATGCACCGAGAGAGCTGACTCTCATCGAACTGTGCCTAACGACTTCTAAACATATAACGAAAGAGGATCTCGCCGGCGCGTGTGGAGAGGAGGCAGCGGTAGCGCATAGGGAGTCGCTTTTAACGAGGCGAAATTACGAATGCAAGTGCGCGCCGCGGCATCGAATATTCAGGTGCCGGCGATTCCCATAGAAATGCCGTTGCTCTTCTGCCATTACACGTACGTATGTGCGAGCCTCGGGATATCTCCGCGTGTATGTGTCAATTAGGAAAGCTTTTTTATTACGATACCGTAAAGTGTTTTGTTTTTCGATGTTCATCACTTTTAAGGCGATTGTTTACCGTCGCTAATTATGTCAGTTCTCGAAACGAGTCGACCATATTCTGTCACGATATATTTCCGCTTCAATAACGCCACACATGGCTTCGGAACTTAACAGGTAGCTAAATGTAATTACGTTTATGGATCGTACATCACCCATGCAAAACATCGACGCTCAGAGTTTTCCTCCCAAGCGTAAAAATTTCTGAACATGAAAATCCAGATTCCGTAGCTCGGAGAAGAAAATCACGGCAAAAAAGAAAGCAGCGCGTTCAATACAGAGAAACGTCCCGACGCCAACGGCCAGAACAAATCGTGCTCGATAATTATCGACCCGTCGCCGCATACGCGCTCGGCGGCGGAGACATCGTTACGTCTCGGCGTCTCTCTATCTCGCTCTTCTTCTCTCTCGCTCACTCTTGCCTTCTCTCTACCTTCATTCTCCTCACTCGCGCGAAATGGCCTAGAGAAGCGACTGGCCGAGGTGATCGTTTTCTTTTGTATACGCCTGAGCGAGGAGGAGAGACAGGCGAGAATAAATAAAACGAGTAGACGATGGTACGAGGTGATGGGGGTAAGGGGAAAAAAGTGAGACGAGCGAACAAGCCATCGAGTGTGTATTGAGGACGAATCGCGGTGTGAAAGGAAGGTTATTTTTGGTAAGAAATGGAGTATGGTTAATAGCATTATGATTTTTACGAATTTATCGATCGCGTGAGATCTCGATGTCGGGCAGAGCACAAAGAGGAGAGAATCTACTTTGCTATGGCTCTTTGCAACGGATACCGTCAAAGTCTAGGAAAAATCTCGAGACTTCGACGGACGGCACGGCAGCGAGGAGGATCGGATTCGCGTTTATAATCGCACGGAAGCCTTTGAGCTCGTTAGTTTTTTCGTATAATGCTGACGTATCGACGGGAATTTCAAGAATTCTTAAATCGATATAAAATTAATCGACGGTAGTGATAATCGCGATGATCGTATTTATGAACCAGTTGTAGGTTTTTTCGTCACCGGTCGTCTTTTAAGTAAAGAAAGTTCTTGATAACTCACCAGAATGCCTCACCACGACGATAATACACGTCGTCACGTCATCCGAACCGAGGATGTTGACGTTTTCTGCAAAACAAATTATATTTTCCTCTCAAACTTACAACACACCACATACTCCATTTGAAAATCTGCGCAAACATATTCATGAGAGCCAGTAAACTGAGCGATTCACCTTCAAACGGAGTTAATTGCAAAAACACGAGAGTCGAATATCTAATATATAGTAACTCACTGTCGTGTGGTAAAGTTGCAGCCATTTCTCGCTGCTGGACGTAGAGAAGGCCCGCGGGGCCCACAAGTTTCGCGGGCAGCATGTGGAGTTGTGCCGCCGTCTCACGGTATATCGGGTGAGCCGCGTACAGGGTTCGGCTGTCCATGGGGACCTCCTCCTGCAGGACCCCGTTCACCACCAGCACCATCCTGAAACGTTGGTAAATTGTTGATTGACGCACATTCAGATTTCGCATTTGAATTATACTTTTTTAAATCCCGATCTTTTATGGATTCTAAAACACTTCGTCATAGCGAACCCCCCTAAAAATCCAAGCACGGACAACTCGTCCGTAGAATCACCATCAAACCCATAAAAATGAAAATCGTATAGATTACATCCAAGTTAAACCTCCAATAGGACGAATTTGTCATGACGCTCGCATATATCGCACTGCGCCTACTCCCTCGCGCCTCTACTGCGCTGCAGTCCCGTGCGACCGGACAGAGAGCATCGTTTAGTACGTGTCACGAGAGGTGTATACATCGAGAGCCACCGCAGCAATTTGCATACGCATAAATATGGGACTACAGCTGTACAGTCCTGAGTGTGTCTGTGTGTGCGTATGCACTCGTTTGTGGCTGCGTATATACCTGTATACACACGGACGGAAGCAAGGCTTATGCGTATGTATGTTTCTGCAGGATCATAAAGCAGGAAAAGAAACAGACGGAGAAATGGGGAACGAGGGAAAATGAGATGGAGTGACAGATGGAAGTGGTCGGGTATGCGAGGGATTGATTTATGGGGAAAGTGAGAGCTGGAGATTGATTCGGTTTTATTTACAATTAAATTTATAGAATATATAGGCGTCGTTATAAAATGCTGAAATTCATTTCTGATTCCGTTTGTATGAGCCAAGGCTTCGTTCGCGTGTGCGAATTCTCCGAGGAACGTTCGATAAATAGATTTCCCGGTACTCCCCTTGACGTTGCGTTTGCTCTCGTGTCTTTAATTAATGATTAGTTTATACGTTCGCACCGTTTCTTCTAATCCAGCCAAGTCGAGATATTTAATATGAAAAGCCGGCCGAATGATGAATTAATCAACGTCCTCGGGAAGTTCGATTCTAACAGTAACGCACGATATTATAATCGTAAATATATCGTAGTGTATTATTGTGCAAAATATATAAAAAGAGAAAACTGCAATATTGCCAGGAATCACCGGCGTGTAAGTCTCGTATTAATCGCGCGGATTATCGGGCGACACGTGCGCGTCTATTTATACGAGATATAAGTGAGCTGGAAATGCAATTTAAGCGCCGCGTGTGCCCGGTAAAGAGCGACAATTAATAACGGCACAAATTACAGCGAGGCGCAGCGATTTTTAACTGCGGAGCGATGATTCTTTTTCGAACTAAGTCGAGAGAGATATCGATTACATAATAATGATTCGACATGCTTATATTTTACCATCATCAGCTATATTCATTGTTTGATTCAAAATAATAGCGCGATCGGCTTATTATCCACGCCGACGAGTCTGTTTACCAAGGCGAAATCAGAGACCGCTCGCTATTTTTGCATCTCTCATTCTAAATATAAGCGAGAGCCGAGAATTAAAGAGAATATAAAAATATAAGCGAGAAACTTGAAAAAATGCAGAACCGCGCGAAGTAGAGAGCTTTATCAGCTGTTAATTCCCCCGTACGGGCGCGTATAAGAGAGAAAATAAAAATCGTATCTGCGCGGTGCGGGAATTGCGTAAATCATCGGCACGAGTTCGTCGAATTAAGAAAAGTGATAAGTGCGATAGACGCGCGCGCTCGGACGTGTATATTATTTTTGTTAAAAAAGTCAAAGCGCCGCCGCCGTTATGTATAGTCGGCGAAGGCAGTATGGAAACAGCTGATGCAATAATCTTCCATCATCGCGATAAGTTTTATCGTTTATTCATGCAACGCTCTGGAAATTACTGAAACTAGAGGAAAATTTTGATAGAGTGTATACGGGAAAGAGGAAGCGCACATATAGTGGATAATTTTATTTCTTTGATTCGCACAACGTGATCGCATCAAAAACTGTCAAAGCTACAAATCATTTCATCTCCCTCAAACATCAACTCCAACAAGTATAATTTTCCGGTCTCTCTCTCTCTCTCTCTCTCTCTCTCACTCTCCAAAAAACAAACCAGAGCAAAGCAAACACTGCTCGCTCGCGACTCTTATAATCGCACGTACTTCTCACCAACCGGCCGGCACGTCTCGCTCGTCGAAAAGTAAAACATATACATCCATCCCTTCCCCCTGTGATCAGCTGCTTCTTAGAGCTCTCACGAGCGCGAGGCGTGCAGCCTCGATAAACTCGGAAACAATATCGGCGCACGCGTATATAATACGTGCTCCTCTTCCCTATTCGACGATCTGTTTATCGGAAACGCATTAAGCCGGCGTCAATACAGCCTCATGCACACAATAGCTGCGACGTCGTCGTCGTCGTCGTTTTCACGCTTATCCGCAAGATCTGTAGCTGCGCGGCGGACAAACTCTCGCTGTTATCCCTCGAAAATCGCGAGGAGTATTGTTATAGGTGTGCAAGCTGGTATTGAGGAAAAATGCCGTGACGGCTTCGGCTCGCGCTTTATTCCGCTTCATTGTACAGGCGACGCGGTGCGCTTGAAATTTTCAACCAAGACTCGCGGCTTTCACGTTCGAGTTGTTTTTTTCGGGGTATGCGTGTACTGCTTTGACGCAAGTTTAGAGATAAGGAGAGGGACACTCCGCTTTGGTTGCTAGACTCGGATTTTGGTAAACAAGTCGTTTGAGTAGTATGGGCAGACCCGAACGCATCTACTTATAATCAAGGCGCCCGTTTTGTTTTCGTCGCGAAATCTATACGATTTTGTTTTTTTTTTTTTATAAATTTAAATGAATAACCATCGAAAAAATTTTACCATTTGAATACACAGCAAAGCCACACGCGTCAAACGGAAACTCGTCGGCGACTCGTAAAAAACGAAAATCTTAATTTCAAATACGTGGCGCGGAACATGCCTTTGAAGCAGGCCGCCCGTGTACACGAAGTAGCTTATGTATAGCCGCGTGCTTTCGAAGGTTTGGCGTAAAATTTAAAATTGCCCTTATTGAGCATCGAAAATGATGGAGATTCGAGAGAGGCGAAAGTGGATCGCGCGTATGAGGCGAAAGCGTACACGCGCTGTGGAGGCTTTTTTTGCTCCTCTCGTATATTCCACTCTATTTCGCTGTGTATAGATATACAGCCGTGCGCGCGTTGCTGTATGGTACCGGTGAAGTGTATGCAAATTTTGCTATGCTTAAAACGTGTTTTTGAAATATGTCCTTAAAGTTTAAATTCACTTTCGATAATGTTACGTACAGCTGCGAAGTATGTACCTTAAAAATAAATGTTAACTGCTCTTCGACGAGACGTTGCTTGCTTCACCTCATCTTCGTCGGATTCTGAAAAAGTTGTCGTTTTCATAAACACTTGCGCAACACATCGGGCCATGAATTCACACGGACTTGTTGATTATTCATTAGAGCGTAGATAAAACTATAATGTGTTCAGTTTGCAATTTAATTCGTGTGATATAAATCGTGTCAAATTTTGATTGAAAAACAACAAAAAATAATTCAAAATAAATCGATTCCAAAGACCAAAAAAACACCAAACATCGGCTCGTTCCAACCAAATCACTCGAACAACACCAGCAGAGAGAGAGAGAGAGAGAGAGAGAGAGAGAGAGAGAGAGAGAGAGAGAGAGAGAGAAGAAAATCAATCGATCGACCGAATATACCGATCGATCAATCAACCGATCGATCGCTCGATCGATCAACACCTCAGCATAACACTTACACGCACAGCCACACTGTATAACGCGTTGAATCCGACCCCTCGGCGAGGTTATACGCTACCGGCGCCCGCGCGCGTGTGTGTACCACTCGAATATAAGCACGACGTGTACAGCTCGCCCGCACTGCGACCTTTCGAGAAGGAGGCAATCGGCTCGACTAGACCTCGCTCTCGTGGCCTCGGCACTCGTTGTCGTCGTCGTTGTACTGTACTGCTGCTCAATGGACGCGGAGGAGGGAGAGACGGGGAGTCTCGCGCGCGAGTGAGAGAGAGAGAGAGAGAGAGAGAGAGAGAGAGAGAGAGAGAGAGAATCATCGTCATCCAGTCGACGGCCGATGCGAAGCTCGCCGGCGCGCGCTCGTTAACGAATCGCGGCGGGCTAATTATGACCGGTAAGAGCGCGGCTATCAGTCGCTGAGCTGATTGGTCGTGAGGTATGCGCGCGAGTTCACCCCTGCGTTTCTACGAGGAAAGTATCAACTCTCAGGTGAGTAAGACGAGGGAAGTAGAAAAGTGCCTGTGCGCCACCTACCTTAGCTGGTCCGAAACAGGGATAAATCATAAGCGGCGAGGAAAGTGAGAGGCCGAGCAGGAAGCGAGGCGCCACATTCACACACGAGCAGCTCGTGTGTGCGAAAGCAGCGCTACTCGGTGTGACGAGGATGCATCGTCTCCTTCTCTCGCGGATTCGAAGAAAAAAAGACGGGGGAATCTCGAAAACGAGCAAAAAGCCGAGTAGAGAGCTGAAAAGGAGGCCCCTCTCTCGAGCGGGCCGCGCGCGATAGGATCGGGAGCACACGAGTCGAAGAAAAGGCAAAAGCCTGCGTGTGCGCGGAGAGAGAAGGACACAAAGAGAGAGAGAGAGAGAGAGAGAGAGAGAGAGAGAGAGAGAGAAAGAGAGAGAGAGAAGGATTGCACATACGAAAGGCTAGATAGTCATCGCTCTTTCTCGACTGCGGCTTTCTGTGTGTGTATGTGTGCGAGCAGTCGCGAGTCAAGAAAAATCCCTTACATCAGATTAAAAGGCGCGATCTTCACCTGGGATCTGTTTTTATGCACGTGTGCAGTCTGTATGTAGGTAAAGGTATGAGAGTGGGACAGAGGGATGGTAGAACAAATCGCATTCCCTGGTATATAAGGATCGTCGACGCCCCCCTTGTTCGATTTCTATATATACATGTGTGTGTGTGTGTGTGTGTGTGTGTGTGTCTGTGTGTCTGTCGACGCGGGACCGCGAGACGGGAAATGAGCGAGAGAAGAGATAGGGTATGAAACATGAATCGCTAGAGGCGGATGGAATTGGAGCAGAGGCTCTGGTTTTGATGCATCAGAAGTTTACGTATATAGCTATAGCTGGTTGTGTTTTTGTTTTTATTCTGTGAGAGACTGCAGAATTTATCGTATTAGCCGGTACTTCGAATAACGATTTTTTTCAGAAGACCTTTAAAAACATACCCCAAAACGAACAAAAAATTCAAATCCCCGCAAAACGAGGTCCACGACGAAGCCTCTCGTGCGTTAATTGATCTCCATGCCCGAGCTCGAATTCCTTCGAGACGGTATCGGCTCGGCCGATCTCGAGTGACGGCTAGAACGCGAGTTTCATTGTCGTGCTGCGAGCAACGCGCGATTTCCCGATCTTCCGCGGAACATCTCAGCCGTCGATCTACTGGCGCCGCTGTATACACTCTGTACACGTGCGTTCTCACGATGGGGACGGAAAATTGCAGGCTGCGAGATTATACACGCCGCACGCGCGGTAGTGGAGTATATGCGTAGGTATCGGCCGCCGCCCATATCGTTGTGCGAGGGAGAGGGTGGAATTAGCCGTGGTCTTGGAAATTCATTTGGATATGCGGGGCCTCGAGGTTTCTTTTTCAAAAAAGTTGAAAATTATTGAAAGAGTTTGATTATTGTAAGGTTTAATATTAAAATCGAGTAGAAGTTTAGTAAGGCGACGCTAAAAATTGAGAGATTTCAAATCGAACTTGACGTACACTCATTGACACTTCCGAAAAGCTGTCGAGAGAATGATGAAAAATCATGCAGAAATGAAAATGTTCCGATGGGCAGGACTCGTATGTGAGTCATATGAATGAAGCAACAGTTATCCAACGAAAATCATTTAAAAGTTTTCACGAAAAAAATTTTAGTATAGCAACGAATATTGCGGGTGTGGCGTTCTCGTGATTTTTTCACAATCGCAAAATTACCAAGATACTATCGGCAGCTGCAGCATTATATTACGGCCGCGCGCAATTATTGGCACGGCAGCGCGCTTAACCTAAGGGAGAGCGACTGAGCCGACGATAAGCGGATGAACCGTTTTGAGAGTGTAAGAGCATAAGAGGCTAAGAGGGTTGCCGAACGAGAGGGTGGATATTCATATTAAAAGCATTTAGATAATCCCTTTTATTATTTTATTGCCATAAAAAGAGCTAATATCACGTTTCAAGAGATATCAAAGATATCATTCGTTGAAGCAAAACTGGAGCTATTTTGATCGCGATAAACGCGGTGATTCATCGCCTTATCGCACTCCATCCCAGACTGTTCTACATAAACAATTAGAAATCGTATTATCTAATTGTTTGAACTTTGACCAAAGTGTAATCAGCCGAGAGACTTTACAAAAAACTCTCGCTACTTCACACCACGGCTCTCGGACATATCAAAAGAAAAGAATAATGGTCAAAGCGGGGATAAGAAAAGCAAAGGATAAAAAAGGTATCTCATCAAAGTGAGAGAGGGATTGCGCGCGAGGAAAAAGTGAAAGAACCGAGGGGGGAGATCCTGCGTGACCGTAATTGTTGCACCGACCGTAGGATCAAGCGGATTCCGAAGCCGACTGGAAATCTATCTGGAAAAGTAGCCATTACCTTAATTGTCGGCCTATCGCTTGGTGTATCCTTACCTCAGACACAGCAATAACAATGACTCGTTTCGCGCACAACACTGTCGGATTTCTCGTATAGAAAAGTCTAAACAAGCCTAAACAAAGAGTTCAAAAACAATGTGACACCGTAACTCATTTCTTAAAGAGCACGCGTGTTTTGACACGTGTCTTGCATTATGAGAGTTTTGTTATACGTTTACATACACAAGTCTAATGTGACAAGAGTAGTCTCCTCTCCGTCTATACTCGACCATCTCGACGATCCACTTGATTTACGGTTAGGCAGTCTACTCCAGACATTTAAATTATAAGCTTGGCTAACACAATGCCACACTGCGCTCGCACCAGGAGTATATAGCACACGTGTGCGTGTTTTCGCATACAAATTGAACGCTGAATACGAATCCTAATCCGCTAATGAAGATACTCGCGACTAGCCCCTAATGAAGAGATAACGACTTTATTCCTCGCGAATTCCTACGCGATTTAATTTCATCGCTATAAGTAGATTAACAAAAAACAATCAACCTTCACAGCAAGCCGCATATCCTTAACGATCTTCATCGGCCTCATATATGCGCCGTAAAAGCCTCTCGCTGCGCGCCTAATAAAAGCGCGATTTATAAAGCGAATTAAAAATGCAAATGAAAAAGGGCAAAGAGAGAGAAAGAATCCCCGGCAAAATACGGCGTTATAAATATGAAATCGGGTCTGCGCTCGCGCAGCGAGGGCCTCTCTCGCAAGACACCCATAGCGCACTCGACTCGCGCTCGAGATTCCCGAGATTTATCGTAACTCGTTACCGAGCTTCAGATAGCTCGGCTCTGATACCTCGATCGTAAATTATCGGAAGCGTTGTGTTTAAAAGCGCCGAAGATACGCGCGTGTGTGTGCGCGCGCACGTATCCGGCGTGTGTCTTCTAAAATAATTTATTTTCATTTTCGCGATTTTCTAATGCTTGCCTGTGTGAGAGCGCGATGTGGAAGGACAAATTTTTACGCGAGAAAGGGAACACAATGGGAAGAGAGAAGCGTGACTCGTTTGTTTTGGGCTTTATGGGAGTTCTTCGGTGTACGAGTTCCTGAACCGCTTATTTTTCGAGATTCGAGGATAGATTCCCGTGTGCAATGGGCCGAGACTCGTCGCGGCTCTAATAAGGTATACGAGATTCGACCATTTGTAAATCGCACACCTAATTTATCACGCGACGAGCTTTTTACAGCAAAAACGAGTCCCCCTTTTAATTTACCCGCCCATAACAGTTTGTTTTCCCTCCTCTTCCTGCCTCCGTCTCTCTCACTCTTGCGGCTCTTCCTTGTTTAGAATCCCCGTCCTCCTGTTGGTCCTTTTTCGCGAGGTTCTCTCGCGTCACGGACTACACCCTATCCAGCCGGTGTATATACAGGAATAACAGCGGAGCCGAGAAGCCAGTGCTTATATAGCTACAGGTTGTTCGTCGCACGCGCGCGCTCGCTCAGGGGCATGTCTTATTATATGAGCCCCGTGTAAATGAATCTACCGGGTGGATCCTGAGAGCCTCGCGCTCTACGGCTTCCCGGACGTGTTGCGTTGCTTGTATATAGTTTTTACGGCGCCGTAGTGGGAAATTTCGCTTTTTGAGGATTGAATCACCCGTTCGGTTATCGGTGTGATTCGCGTATTTTGAGTGATGCAATTCACGAAGACACGTATGATTACCGCATTTGTACAAAATAGCACGTTATTGCGGAGCTGCAGAAGGTGTTATTATAATTACACGACGTGTAAGTGCGTTATTCCCGGGTGAACGAGAGGATCGTTATAATCGCGAAAAGGCTTCCATAAAGCGAATTGCTGCAGTTCGCGCTTTAATAACGCGGCATTAAAAGGCAATAAAGCTCGGAACGAAAAAAAATCGAATCACTCACCGTATAATCAGCTTAATACACTCGCGAAAAAGCTTCGGTCCAGATTGAATTTCAGCGAATCATCGGAGAACACAAGCCCTCGAAGCTTCGATGCTCACCCGTTACATTTTACAACTGTATCGGCCGAGTTTTATAGTTGCGTCAGTGTGAGAGAGTGCATTAACCATCGCGGGATCGCGCTGCGTGATATCGTTCCAACGAGAGAAGAAGAAGAGGAGCCGAAGCGAGTATACATACGTTCGAGTCAAAATCGTAATTACACGGCCTGTGTGGGAGAGGAGAGTGAGGGAGGCTCTCGGTGGTATTACAAGCTTTCGAGCGGGTAAAATAGTCGGGGCGCCGTTACGTCGTTTCCACGAAACGATATGCGTGTTTTGGATTCCTGCGAGTAGTTATTTTCTAAAATTTTTGCCCGAGTTCGCTCTTATTTTGAAGAGAACAATGAAGGCACCTCAATTCGAAGTAGGATCTCTGATAGGGAGATTGTTTGGATAGTTTTTGTGAATATTTAAAGTGGGGGCAATCTACTTTGCGTTTAGTTCTAAACCAATTGCGATAACCACACGTTACGGAGTATATATTGTAATGAACGCTTGCTTCAAAATTACCCATCCTATTTTCCCAAGGATCGACTTCCTTAAACACGAGTTCGAGAACGTAGTTTTCTCTAACTCGTTTAATGACAGCTCCAAGTCTTCCCCGTAACCACATGCGTGGCTGTACTTTATTATAAACCTTACGATATTTTCAGCCGACATCCACTTCACTTCGGTACACCGACATTGCACTACTGCGACGAAAATAGATACATCAGCTGAATTCCCCAACACTTTCCACGCGACGACGTTATCAACTTATCCACACACGAGTCGCGTAACTTCTCCCCAACACCCCCTCAGGACTCGAAACTCTCGTCAAGTTTGGATTTCCTTGATCCAGCCGGGGGCCACGATTATAATGATTAATTAGCGGCGCTTATCAAAGACGTAATTACCGATCTTGATACAGCAATCTTCGCTCGCGGTCATCTCCAAAAGGTCGCGTCGTCTCTAAGAAGCTCCGAATATTCGGAGGTAAGTTGGATGAGTGAAAGGGGAAGATATTGATACACACTGGTAATTTGAAAAGGACGCGACCGCGACCTTGGCGAGAATTTCGATCGATGGGATATCAATTAGTCGCGCGTCGATGAAGGAGTACAGCCATTGGGTTATTAATCGTTGAGGCGAATCGCCATTGAAGATACTTAATAATGACAATAACATTTTATTCATTATTCGTTCGCAAAGGACCCGAAGCATTGCTCGCTTTACGGCCACGAAAGGATTAGCCAAACCGTAAATAGGTCGCAAGGATCGTCGTGACTCACGAGATCCCCTTCGACGTTTTATCCTTCCAATGCAAACATACTCGCGAAAAGTGTTACGCCACACATCTCTCGAGACGCAGAGCTTTATACGGTATTTTTATCGGACGGTTCGCAGAAGGGGTACATACGTATTGTCTCTCGGAAGGACAGAAAATCACTTTAATGCATCTTTCCGAGAGATAGAACAATAGACAATAATACCCTTTATGCGCGCGAGCGAGCGGCGCAGCTTCCATACAGACAGAGAGAGAGAGAGAGAGAGAGAGAGATAGAGAGACTCGTCGATCCGTAAGCGAACGTCTGATGCATCAATGGAAGGGCGCGTTATGTTGCTTTCTCTCGCGGCGCGTCTTGGCTTTCTTTGTCTCTTCGCTGAATGGCCTCTCTCTCTCTCTCTCTCTCTCTCTCTCTCTCTCTCTGTAAAGGAGGTACCGTTGACGCGAGCTTTTCCATTTCGAGAAGACGACGACTTCCTGCCGGGGAGGTATTAGATTTTAGCCTGGACTGTTGTGTGTGAAGCGAAAAGCGAGCCGCTTCAACGAGGGGGAGCTCGAGAGAGATGAGGTTCTTAACTAATGGTTTGGTGAATTGGAAGATTGATTGAGATAGTTCGCGAAGAAGTGCTAATGTCTCTTATTGACGTCGAGTGCTATTGAATTATTTTCGAAGGCGCGATGTTGTCTCTGATTACGCTTGGATGATCAATAGACACTTTTAGTAATCTACGATAAACGAGATCCTGGCTCCCTTCCGATTTTGAAGAGGATCTAGGTCTTGAAAAGATAACACCTCGCGGCACACTCTTGACAAATAAATTTCCATCGCACTTTTCTCGACCTCGAAAGCCGCATACAACTCCATCCTCTGGCCTCCACCGCATACACATGTAAATGGGCCATATATGGCTCCTCTTCCCTTCTCCTTCTCTCCATACAGGCTACACACAGTCCGAGCGCGGCTCGTCGAAGGATGAGCCATAAATTTCGCGGTATCGCCTGGAGAGCGGAAGACCTTCTCTCTCTCTCTCTCTCTCTCTCTCTCTTGGCTGCTGCAGTGGTCTCGGTCTGAAATCGATTCCACGGGGGATATATCGCACAGCGGCGGCGCGAGTTATGTCACGGGAGGGATCGTCTCTCGCATCTCTCTCCTCCTACACCGTTAATCCTGGAATTAGCCGAGCGCTGAAAAGCTCGAGCCTCTCTCTCTCTCTCTCTCTCTCGAGTCGTTCTCCCAGCCACACTCGCGCGTTTGCCCTTAATGTCTGTATTCATCTCGTGCGTGTATGTATAATACACCATGTGGCTCGGGCTTTCAATGATTCGCGGGCTATATTATTGCAAGTGAGTGTGATTACTGATATTAGCGAGGGCTAAGAGCCGACTCGCATCTTTATACGTATAAATTCTTTTCACTAGCTGTCTTATCGATAGTATTTTGTAACCTTATCAGTCTCCCAAGCGCCGACGATGATTCGCGAAATTCGGTTACGAAACGTTTAATCTTCGTCCCTGTTGAAAATTGAAAACAAAGCCGCCTCGAAAGAAAAGCAAATTTCTGCGGGGGTATTTCCACGCGGGACATTCCGTTCGATCGGAATCCACGCGATTAGAACGATAGCGAAAAAAAACGAGCCGAGAGAAGAGGCAGCTTCTCTTTCGGAGAGATTATCGGCCTCGACAATGCGCGGATAGATATGTATCGGCAGCTGCGATTCACGCCGGCACGTCTTAATCGTGCCGAGTATTCTCTCTCGCAGCTTCGGGCGATTTTTGCACGGCTCGCGCGAACGTTTCTCCAGTATAGGCGGCGGGTAAAAATAGAATATCGCGTGTACGTCACGTTGATGCGCGCGATGTGTTTGTTTAACATAAATTAAGGGGGAATGAGTTTTGTGTGTTTTTGCTATATCGAGAGCTCGATGCACATGATCCTTACCTTGTGTTTTTCTTTTGTTTTTTTTCGGCTGAAGTTAAGAGCTATCACAGGAATCTGCTGCCATTTTTCGGGAAACGAAACAGTGAGTTGGAAGGTCCGGTATTAGCTCTGCAACAAACGATTAAGAGTCCATTAGTGATAATTACGATTATACTTTATGAGCAGAGGTAACGAAAGCTGAAACCTCAATCAGTCATAATAAACCGTACAATATTATCCTCATCAGCCACCCCCTACTCGCGAATCGACATCAAAAGAAGGAGAAGGAAAAGAAGAATAAGCGCAGCCCATACACCTGCAGAGCGCTCGCATCCATCGAATTCTCAAGTCCAGATCGGCGTGTCGTCGCATGCAAAGCAGCGGCTCCACATTTGCATACAGTGGTCGAGCGCTTTATACATATTAATGTTCAGCCCGCGACGACTTCCTCCGATTGTTCTTATCATCGACATTGCCACATCCCCCCCCCCTCCCTTCCAATTTCGTCTCGCTCTTGCTCACAACACGTGCTCGATTGTTCTTTTTTTATAAATCTTCGATTGCTTGTTTTTTCCGAGCTCTCATCTCCGACGTCGATTCTTTTTTTGCGAACCGATTGCAGATTATAAGTGTGTGTATGTGACACGTGTGCCGATGGATTTTGCATGCGCGCGACAAACGTCGGAGGAGTGATGAGCTGGTTTCATTAATTATTTACAAGAAAGAGCCGAGCGATCGACTCGGCTGTGTGCTGCTGTGCTGATAAGAGAGCGGACATCGGTACAGTTAACGATTACGGAACGCGTCTCAATTATCGCTGCTGGACTGGATTTTTTTTTCAAGTCGTGGCTTCGCTCGGCATTTAATATACGCTGTTTTTTAAGAAAGTGTGATCGTTTACACCGGTACGTGTATATAAAACGCATTTGAAAAAAAAACAAACGTTTGTTGAACATCAGCGAGAACAATTATAGAAATCGATACGGATTATAAATTAACGGCATTATACCGTTCGCAGCATAGTAGCTTATGCGAATGTAACCGATACGGAAAGTCCCGCCGGCGGATTTTCAAGTCGAAAAGCCGCTTGCCTGGCGCGCGCGTTCGTATAATTATAAGCCCGCGAGCTTATAATCTCGCATATTACGAGTAAGAGAGAGAGAGAGAGAGAGAGAGAGAGAGAATCGTCGGCGAGCGCTCGGGGGCCGTCGATATTATTTCCTTGTCAATAACATAAATACGGAGATGTTATTGACGCGAGCTCTTTTTTCGCCTCGATAGGTACTATACTCTCCATCGAGCGCAATAATATAACATTGTATCGAATTTTTCCATACGAATAAGAATAACCATAAACGGTTGCAGTCCACACACACGAGAGAATTTATCCATTATCAAATAGCGCGACCCTCTTTTATTTTCGCGAAATACACAGCAGCATAAAGGTATGTATCTGCGCGAGTGAAATTTGTTCGAGGCCGAGACAATGCATCGGTTATGTATTCGGGGGATAAAAAAGACATTCCCCGAGCGATATCGCCGAGGACAATAAAACAAAAGGGTATCGGATACGAATATAACGAGAGAAAATCGAGCGAAAGACTGTATGCGGACGATCTCTCTCGACGGGCGCATGTTGTAGACTGTCGGCGGCGAGACGCACACTGGTATAGGGTTTGTTGGAAAAATCCCCCTACCGCGCGTGCTCGTGTGTGTGGGTAGTGTGGTGAACGTAAATTCAGCCCTTCGAGAAACGACTGGGGCGCCGTGATACGTGGGAGAGATATCGGGGAGTTATACGTGTCGATCATACGACTCGTAATACGAACTGAGATGATTTTTGCAGAGGGAGGATGATTAATCATATGGGCGATGATAACGAGTGAAGACGCACTTTGCGCTTTTTATTGTTATAAATAAAGTATAAATTATATACCTAGACTTGTTAATACGTTTAAAAACCTGAATTATACGAAATTCAACGTTCACTTTTAACAAATCTATTGCAGGTAGAGCCTCCTGACATTTCAGAGCATACACCAAAGCGCAAACCCCCAACACACCATATCCATATGCACGTGTCATATGACATGCTTTACGCTGTGTGTCATGTGAACCTGCGCAAATAAACGCACGTGAAGAGCCGAAGGAAGCAAGAGGCAGATAGAGAGAATGGAACGTCTGAGTAAAGAGTCAGGCTCTCCGCCGGCTGCTGCCGAGGATTAAACGGACCGATAGCGATCTGCCCAACGCGAGCACACAATGCTTTCTAAATGCATAAAGTGTGGCTCTACGATCGCGCGCACATGCGCCGCTGATAACGATGATTGCGGTGCGCCGTAATGGCGATGCTCGCTTGGATCAATCCTTTGATTGACTTTCCATTTTTCATCGGCTCGATGTTTTCTAAATGGGCCATCGAAGTGCGTAAACAACCGTCCGACGGCATCCAGAAACCTCACATTTTGTCTCAGACCGCGAGCCTCCTACAATACACACATACCCAATTGCACTCTATCGCAGCCACATATCAAGCCGAGTTCGCGGACTCTGCAACCTCTCGGTAAATAGTACCGGACTCTCTCTCTCTCTCTCTCTCTACCTTTGCACTATCACCCACACTAACGGGCGCACACACCGGCACAGCGCGATCCGCATTCCACGAGTGGAACAACCGGTACACGTCCTCAGTGGTTCTCACTGCGCTATACCCTCGGGCCATCCGTCAAAGGCCATAAGGGAGTGTAAGCTACCGTTTCCGCCGAACAGAGCTAGAGGCAAAAACGGAGGATGCAGCGCTTGACGAATGATCGCTCGCTGTACCGATCGATTTGTCAAACTTCCTTTTTTCCTTTTGCTCCGTTCGAAGCCACACGAGTAGCTCGCTGTACATTTCCGTCCGGATATTTATGGTTGAAATGTACGAAGCGACGATACTAATAGCGCAGGTGCCGTTACAACGAGGAAGCGTTGACTCACATTAGGTTACGGCGTGTTTTATCCTGCGCGCGACTCACCGGCCTGTGTTTCTCACGATCGGCGCACAAGTAAACCACTTACGCGCAATCACGAAGCGCCAGGAGACTGTCTTCTTTTGTATAGGCTATCTCTCTTGCGCTATCTAAATTTACTCTCTTAAGCCGCGTTTACGAAGTGTATGTTCTCGAGGATTTTTTCACGATGTATTAAACTAAGCGCAGTTTTGAGTAATGCGATACCCGTCTGTTAGTCTTATCGTCGGATATGATCATTAGGGTACCTGCAACGAGATAAAGTTACCTTATATTAGATGAAATTTTATGCGATGGTATACTTGGTATAAATTCGAATCACGAGAGGAGATTATCGAGTTTCAGACCGAATCATTAAATTATGTATCGAACAATGAGTATTTAACATCTCAAGTTGAAGATCTGCTACGGCAGCGAGAAAGCGATATCTCGGACTCCCGCAATTACTTCGTAAAGCTCAATCACTCCGCTATATGGTCTGGACTGAGACGGGCTTCCTTTGCTTTGGCTCGATCGGGACTGGAAAATTTCATGGTAGGCGAATCAAGTCAGTTCGGTGTAGCTCCACCACACCCTCCTATAATTAGCCATCGAGATTCGTGCTTTGAGATTCGATGCTGCGTGGAGGAAATTGCAGGCGAGGTTTTTGAAGCTGCTTCCTGAGTTTTCGAAACGTCTGTCAAAACTGATACGATTTTAACAGGCCTAGGTAACTGCAATTCTGTTTTTCAACGTAACTCGTGTTATACCTTTTCCGAGTGAATAAATTTCTTATACACCAATGTTTCTTCCAGGAGACATTCAATTTTCAACTGGCCAGCAAAGCTCCGTTGTAGTCGGTAAAGTGTTCAGCGAAAGAACGCGCACGCAGTGAAACAAAAGGTTCCACGGAACTCCCGGGGTATCTACTACTACATACACTCCGCTTCGTCCCAAAGGGATATTGTTCAGTCGCGGTGGTACTACCTCTCAGTGCCATTGCTTCTGATTTATGTAGGTTCGAGGGAAAGTCCAGTTGCTGTGTATATTCGAACCCCTGCGTATATAAACTGTCACTGATATTATGGGACACGAAGTTTATACTGCGTATACCTCGTAACCCACAGTACGATATTTTTTGATTGTTAAAAGCATCGTTATACGAAAAATAAAATACTTGTATCGATTTGCTCATTGGCCAGGGTAGGTTTGGGCTCTGGTGAAATTGAAACGTTAAGTAGCTCACAGGTGAGCTCGCGGGCGGCGCAGGCAAGAAGATTAGCATGCCCTCTCATAGCCATAAGAGGCTCGCTCTTAACTTTGTTAAAGCTGAAGACAGTCAGGGTAGCCTAGAAAGGGACGGAGTACCGCCGACCAAAGTAGAGAGTGTATACGCTTGAACTTTTGAAGAAAACTGGTAAATAGATCGCTTGTCGAAACGAAGGCGAAAGGTACATTTGAGAATTTTCTAATCAGCTACGAAATACAAGCAACCACCATTAGACGTTTCTTAAATGAAGCGATTCGTGATACGAATCTATCTCCCTCCTTACAAGAATAAACTATCAAGATATTTCATCTGTTTCTTCCGTGATCGGCTAGATTGCACGCGTGTATAATGAGGAATCATCAAATTCATTAAAATTGTTATCCAAGCTATGTCTGCGTCGTGTTCGCAAAAATTTATCAGTGCGGTATAATCGCGGCAACCATCATCAATCTTAGCTCTCTCGGGGTTTGCGCTCAAGTTCTTATACAGCTCGGTTTTACGCGCTCGTGTGCTCGATCGTGCAATTATTTAGCGTGTGATATGTATGCACACAGAGAAAGTGAAAGGGAATAATTCGTCGCATCCTCGAGCGCGCGAGAACCTTTCTTTTTGCGATACTTCTCGCTCTCTATAGACTAGTGCCATTCCTAGCGCGTTGCTCGTTTCGATCCTTTTAAAGGAAGACGAGCAAATTACGCAATAATCTCTTGATGCGTCTAATGAATCGTATTTTTGTGTCTCTTTCTGCTGGTATAATATGATATCAATCATAACTGTAGGTCATCACTCTTATTTGATCAAATGAATTCAATAAACGCGAGGATACTTATTGAAAGCTGCCTTTTTTAAAAGAAACTTTACACCGAAGAATCGGCCTCTAAGGACCAGGGATAACCATTCACGCCAAGATTAATAGACTGCAAAGAATGAAACTTTTCTGCGGCCGGCTATGCGAAAGGAAGAGCAGAGAATAGAGAAGCTCATCCAGCTCTCCTCCCGCATTGCCTCTCGCACATGAGTCACTATACGGCTATCCTTTCTACCTCGTTCCCCTCCCCCTCTCCTCCTCTTCTGCTCTTTTTTCGACTTCTCTTTTTCTCTTCCTCTCTCGCGCTGAGCGCACAGGCTTTAATCGGAAGGTACTTAACCGAAGCGTAGTATGGAATTATAAATGATAGCTCGTATTCTCGTGGCCCTCGATACGGGCGAATAGTGCCATATATACGCGCAGCACAGAGAGTGACCGACGCTCGCGAGCGCGCAAACCATTTTCCCACGAGCTTCGTTATACCACGTCCCCTTTCTGCCTTCCTTAGTGCACAGAGATAACGTGTGTAGCCGTGTATATAATATGTGGACGATTCCTGTCTCCGTATTGTCGTGGGCTGGAGAAAGGGTTGGTGACTTGGTGAGCAGGGCGCCTGAACAATTGATGATAAGGAATAAGCAAGAGGTTGGTATTAGCAAACAGATACGCGACTGTGATTCGGTATAGGTTGGATGGGCTGGATACTAGCGGAATGGTATGGACTTATTGAGAACAAGTCTAAAGGGTGAATACTGTGTATCTCTGTTCACGCGATTGTAATAGAAAATGGAAAAATAGAATCAAAAGTCTTCAATTGAGGCAAGACATTTTTGGTAGGATTTTTTCACCAGTGTAGAATTGTTGTGGAAATTATTTACCATTTTATGAAGTATAATATGGGGTTCATTTCATTACGTGAATTCAATTTAACCCACGTATAATATAGTATTGCCCTAGTAAAAAATATATGGAAATCAGGTCACGTCTTTTAGATATTTTTCGGATATTTTGCAATCTTATTCACGCGCTCGCAAGTTGATAAACTGAACCTGCGTCCTTCAGATCCAAAGGTAGAGACTCTGTAATTAGCCAAACGGTACCGTTAATAAAATATTTAGTTTTAGAAAATATCAGCTACAACTTACGGCGCCGACGACTACTACTTGTGTTTAAACATCATTATCGCTTGGAAAAGCCGATTTTTGCCCCTGGTTGTACAATGTACTATTCCTTTCGCTATGCACGAAAAGTAACAGAACAAATAAATCGGTTTTAGTAATAATAAACTTTTGTTACTGAGGATACGTTGTTTAAAAAAACCAGTACTTATGTATTGTAGATACTATATCAATTTATAAGACGTCTCTACCGCACTCTACAAAAGCTCAATTATACATTCGCAAAAGAAGAAAGTTTTATTGCCTGACGGTCGGTAAGCAGCTACTTTGGTCCCTATTTAGCAAAAATCGTGCATGTGTTTATAGATTATTAATAGATTTAGTTTGCAAAGCATTGAGTTGATAATTTAATGTTATAAATTTAATGTTACCTTCAATTTTCACAGTTTAAATTTCGAAGAAAAATCTGTATATTAATTTACTGCCAAAGTTATTATAATAACCACACATATAAATAATAATATATCTGGAAAAAATGATTCAAAACTAATTTTAATAATAATTTATTTTTGTTAAAATACTAAACGTTATAATTCCTGAATTAAACAAAAATTCGAAATTAGTTTAATGTACTAGTTTAAATGTAAACTTCTGTTCAGCAATATTTTCAAACTGCACTATTGTATTTCTTTTTCGTATTTTATCACTTGAATTATTTTCATGCAGCAATTTCCATGATAAATAATAACAAATAATTATCCTACTGTAATGTTTTATATCACAGTTCGGCAAACGTACAGTACTGTAAAACTCTCCCTTGAAAGTCTCATCGCACTATTTACATACTGAGAATATAATTTCCTATATTATGCTATAATAGCATGTTGATATTCGATATGTGTTTTCATAATAATCTTACGGCTGCGTGAACAATTTGCATAGTAAATAGTGGAAAAGTAATTATTTCAGGAATCGATATGGAATTGTTGTGTATATACTTTGGAGAGCTCGCATTTATAAATCGCATCTCAACCGTATATTTTTTAACTTATCTAATGTCTATAATTTATACCGGAATTTTACATTATAATAAATATAAATGCATACACGATGTAGGATTTTAAAAGTTATTTTGGAAAAAAATGATTCTACGATATAATCCAACTAAATGTACAAATTGTAAATTGAGTTTGTTTCGGACTGTGTAATTAATATGCTTTTTCTTCATAATTCTGGTTTACATATAAAATATTTCAAGTCCTTTACATAAATCTGTCTTTTAGAAAATAGAAACATATAAATCGTGAATCTTTAACAAAATAAGTATTGATAGGAATAAATCAGTTTTTAATCAAACAATTTTTTAAATTATTTTCTAAATGGAGGTATTCGATGGGCAGTATTATAAGACTTGTCAGTGGTTTTTACATGTTATAGGATTATGGCCCTATTACAATGCCGTTACCCTAAGCGGGTCTTGGGCGTTGTCGTCCAGATCGGACGGGTGGGTGCCTATCACCACTACACAGCGCGTCCTTAGGTTGCGGATAGAGGAACAGCCCCTGAGAAAGAGGTTAGCTGCGAATAAATTGAATAAGCAGCCGCGGACAGCCGATAGGAACAGGCGTGGGCGTGAGCCCACACTGTCGAACGCATTCATCTAGAAACACTACGCAAGCACCACAACAACAAAAACACTTCACATTATCTCTTATCTCTCAATCTATCTCTTTCATCACACATTACAAAAATGGGCAAAAATCCTGCTGCCGAGGAGGATGCGGGAGCAATGACAACTGCCCCGAAAGGGGATGTGTAGAATGATTCGTCACCTGGTCTTACGCGGTAACGATGCCAGCGAAGGCGCGCTGCCTTGCAGGGAGGCGTTAGGATGCGAGAATGAAACCGTAGTGTGTCTGACGACGAGTTGACACTGTCCTCGTCAAAGTCGGAAAACTCTCATACTTAGTTCTAGAGAGGTATGGGGGTTATCACCTCTAGAACGGTGGACTCACCTGCGATCGGAACAGGATCCGAAGCGCGCGGGTTTAACATACTATCATGGCTCAAAAAAATCAAATCCGAACCAAAAGGGACTTAAGGGTCGGAACTTGGAATGTTCGCAGTTTATACAGAGCAGGAGCGTTTAAAGAACTCGTAAAGGAAGCTGATAGGTACAATCTAGATTTGGTAGCAATACAGGAATCGCGGTGGCCAGATGGCGGAGTACTAGCATCGGGTAACTTCACGTACCTGTATGGGGCCGGGAGTGGGGGATCTCTAGGCACCGGATTTCTCGTAAGCAAAAGCATCATACATTCGGTTAAAAGTTTCAAATCCGTCAATGATAGGCTCTCGTACATCATTATCGAAGGTGAATGGTATAGATATGTATTTATTAATGTACACTGTCCTACGGAAGACAAAAAAGAAGAAGCTAAGGATCTCTATTACGAAACTTTAGAACAGGTAATCGACCAGTTCGCGTCTTACGACACAAGAATAGTATTAGGCGATTTCAATGCTAAAATAGGTAGGGAGGAAATGATTAAGCCTACTATAGGGAAGGAAAGCCTGCACGAAGCCAGCAATGATAACGGTATTAGGGTCATAAATTTCGCGGCGGCAAAAGATCTTATAATCAAAACTACGTGTTTTAAGCACAAGGACATCGCCGGATGGGGCCACACAGAACCAAATTGATCATTTCCTCATTGAAAAAAGATGTCATACTAACGTTCTCGACGTAAGGGCTTACAGAGGGGCAGATAGCGACTCGGACTACTTCCTAGTAGTAGCCAAATTAAGAGCTAGACTAGTAGCGAATCAAAATAGTAAGCGAGCAAACAAGGTAGAAAGCTTCGATATTGAGAAGCTACGAGATAGAACAGAGCGAATTAGGTACCAGATATAAATTAATAACAGGTTTCAGGCACTTGAAGAAGCAAGCACATCGCCGGAGGGGAATGACGAACCGAATAGCTTATGGGGGGACATCGAAAAAACGGTAAAAGAGGCCGCGAACAAAGTACTGGGTAAAAAGAAAAAGCCAAAGAGCAAATCATGGTTTGAGGAAGAGTGCGAACTCTGGTTTGAAAGGCGCAAAAAGGCTAAATTAGATAGCTTACAAAATAGAAGCGATAGGACCGTAGAAGAGTATTCTAATTCCTTCTTCTATTGGAAGGAATCTATCATTATACCGATTTTTAAAAAGGGGGATAAGACAGACTGCAATAACTATAGGGGTATCTCACTTTTAGCAACGTGCTACAAAGTTCTGTCAAACGTAATACAAGCTAGACTCACTCCATTCGCGGAAGATATAGTAGGAGATTATCAGTGCGGATTTCGGCGCAACAGATCGACGAGCGATCAAATGTTTACCATAAGACAGTTGTTAGAGAAAAAGTGGGAATTTTGCGAAACCATACATCAACTATTTATAGATTTTAAAAAAGCGTACGACTCTATTAAGCGAAGCAAAATGTATCAAATTCTAGTACTTCTCGATGTACTGAAAAAACTCGTGAGATTAATTCAAATATGTCTGAACGGAAGCACGGGAAAGGTCCGAGTAGGCGGTAATGTATCAGAACCCTTCATGATACGCGATGGTTTAAAACAAGGGGCTGGACTCTCTACGGTGCTGTTCAACTTAATGTTAGAGTATGCCGTTAGAAAAATGCAGGTTAGCCAGCTGGGCGCAACGCTTAATGGAACAACGCAGATACTAGGCTACGCAGATGATTTGGATATACTGGGGGATTGTAGGCAAACGGTAGCAAGAAACGCGGAAATCCTCATAAAAGCGGTGGAGTATGCAGGGTTAGAAGTGAGTGAATCAAAAACAAAGTACATGATTGTGGATAAGCTAGGCATCTGCAGAGGGGAGGAAGATCTCAGAGTTGGGAATTTAACTTTTAGTCCAGTAAAATTAGCTGTAAAATCGCCATGCGGTAGAAATGGCTGCATTTTGGATATTTGGTAAATCGGGATCGGAAAAGCCGATTCTGAAATTTGCAGCTTCCTAGAACGAGGGGTTCTATGCGAAAACAGCGTGCGAAAGTTATTTTTGCTTATATCTCGAGATCGGCTTGACCTATGAAAAAATGGCTGGCATCAATGGAAAGAGCGTTAAATTTTGCATTGGAAACGATTTTTTACTCGATTCCGATGAGCTCAAAGTTCCGAGATAATTAATGAAAAAGAAATTTGCTTGGTGTAGAGGCAGAGGAGGGGAGCGCGCAGACGACATGGCCGTTGCCGCTCTCTCCGCGCGCAGCGGCGGGACGGCGGGAACCGAGCCGCGCTTGAATGCGTCATGCGAAAATATCATTTTTGATTTCGCGGCGACATCCGGAAAACTTATTGTATGAACTTTTTATTAATATTATCGAAATTAGCTATATGATTATTAAGTATGTATAGTTAATTATGAATTAAATAAGTAATAAATGTTCTCAACAATATAGCTATCCAATGAGCGGAAAAATGGCATTACCTTGCATCCCAAATTTGAATTAACCGGTGCACCAATGACGCTGAAAAAATGAAATAGTCATATTTCATATACTTTTGTATGCGCGGAAGCGATTTCTTTAGTTTCAGTGACCCATAGTATATTACAATATAAGTGTCGTATGAGGCACATGCTGGCACGGCGAGGTTAAGCGCCCGAGCGTAGCGAGGGTGCTTACGCCGTGCTGGAAAGTGAATATACGACTCGAGTATCGTACAATATTTTATAGCACTGCTTGATTAAATCCGCCAAGTCACGCAAATCCGTGGCGTAAGTAGCCCTTTCTGGCAGTGTGAGGTTAGCGCACGAGCGTAGCGAGTGCGATATACACAGTGCCAGAAAGGGCTATTTACGCCACGGATTTGTGTGACTTAAATGCGGATTTAAGCCACCTAGTGCTATAAAAATTATTATTTGAATTTGTGTTTTTTTTTACCTGTAAGTAAATTATTGTTGAAAAATTTACGATAGCATTTTTTAATGTTATTATGAAGCAACATCAATAATACAAGGATAAAACTGTCAAAATATAAATAAATATGATTATTGTAAAAATTTAATATATAATAAAATGGTTATATTATTCTAGTAAATAGAATTGAAAGAATTTTTCAGCAAAATTTTTTAATTTTCAGTTTGTGATTCATCAACTTCTTCTTCTTGTAAATCATTTATTTCATCATTCCACAGATTTTCATTATCTTCTATATCATCTTGACGCTCTTCTGTATCACTCTCAAGTATGACCTTATGCGAATTTGAAGCATTTTCACAGCTTTGGCCATTGCAATTTTTACAACTGTAACTACATTTTATTCCAGCCTTTTTGCACGAACATCGGGATGTGTTACAGTTTGTTTTACATCCACAGAATATCTGAAAATCAAGTTAATTATTTTTTCTTATCACAGTATATATTACAATAGAAAATATCGAATAGTTCACTAAAATAAATATTAAATACGTCATTTGGAAATTATTTTCAAAGAAAAATTAGACAATTTCATATAATATATTTTAGGATAACATATAATAACTCACCATCTCTAGTAATTCGATTGGTGCAACTGGTTTAGGATTCATAATAGGTAGTAGCATATTACTCGTTCTCTTCCATCCCCATAATACTGGATCTAAATCGAATCCAAGCCAAATCTGTATTTGGTAATATACTCTTTTAGCATGCTCTCTTAATACCGAATCGGTAGGCGGTAAAGACGATAAAGATAATTCTTTTTTTGCAATTGCTGTAGATGTGCAAAATGTTTTATATCTTAATTCATGTAGAGTCAGTTTTTGGTCATCTGCACCATACATTCTTATCATAAGTTTTTCAGCAACTGTGTATATATATATATATATATATATATATATATATATATATATATATATATATATATATCGTCGACATTTTGGAATGTAAAAACATACGTGTAAAAAGAATTCATATAAAAATTCGTGTTAAATTTTTGTGTATAAAACGAACCCTACCAACGAATGTTAAGAGTATGCAATGTGAAACTTTGAAGATATATTCGTCTAGTGTATACAAAATTCTCGTTTTTCCCAATATTGGTTACCGAACATATTTCCGTAATTTTCGATTTCAAAGTTGGCAGGTTAATATGAAGCGAAGTCAAAAATAGTCGATGAACATGTAAGACTGGCATGTTTTTAAAGTTTAGAGAATAAAATAAAAAACTACAATATACTCGTTATAATATTAAGAAGACCTACTCAAAATTTCAGCTTTCACGTAAAAATTTCTAAGAAAACAAGCGTAATATAAATATAATCCAAATCGCGTAGGCTGCTATAAATAAAAGTATTACAAATCAAAATAAAAAGAATCAAGTACTTGTACGTGGTGTAATTGAACTCGCTAACCATGCATTAATATAAAGTATAAAATGTACTACATTTTGCCGCGGGAGTGGTGCGAAATGTATGTACACTCGACACGTAAAATATCTGATTCGAGCTATTTAAATTTAACATCGTGCAATATGGACATTTTTAAAATGAGCTTGATTTTACCTCTTATCACTCAATCTCGACTTTGATTTCGGCAAAGTCCATATTACACGATGCAAAATTCAAATAGTTCGAATCAGATATACTAGTCTTCGTTGCGAAAATGCAAATAATATTGTCATATCTAACGCATATACTAACTTAACACTTTTACTTGTACTATTTAAAATGAAAAAGTATTTGACATAAATCTACTGCAGTGCATTATTTGAATAATGTCATTATGTAGTGCGGACACTATTTTATTGCATTACAAACCTAGCATGTTTTTTCAATAAATATTTATTTTCTTTGCTATAAAGTTTTTAAATGTCAATCGTATTCAAATATTTAATCTAAATTTCTAGCATTTATATGAATAAATAAAATATGTATACATACCGTAATTCTGAATAAATTCTTCGAAAATAATAAAATATTCTTCTAGGATTCAGAAACCAATCAATAAGCTGGTATAACAAATTAAAAAACTGTCAAGGCACACGCTCAAAAAACAATAATTTTGTGATTTCTAATAGATTTTTAGTTAAAAATAACTCTGGAATACACTCTTTAGAGCACGATGTTACTTCGATGAGATACGAAAGTGTTCTGACGTATGATTAACCAGTTCGAGTAATGAATTGAGAATGTGGCGTTGACTTTCATAATTTATAAACATTTAGTATGTGGTGACAGGATGTTGGGATGAGTTCGGTTATATGATACGTCGCGAATAATTTTTTCCAGAGTGCATTTGAGACACTGGTATTTATATCGCACTAAATAATCTGAATTAAACAATTTTTCTCGAAATTCTATTTCGAGATTACCAAAAATTTAGTAGTAATTACGTTTCATATTTTTCATACTTTCGTAAAATAAAGAACATCAAATAGTATAGTATAGCTATGATTTTGAAAATACCTTTTATTATATAGAAAAATCAAGAACCATAAAAGGAGTTATAAAAAACGGAGTTGTTAATAAACACAGAGAAAAAAATTAAATAAGTTGCGATAGTCGGGATCATTTATAACTTTGTATAAAAAGGTCAACTTTAAATTAACATTTTTATCTTTCTATTATTTACCCGTTGTGCTGTGTAATAGCCACATTTAAAAATGGTATCCCAATATTTTCATAAATTATTCAGATTAATTTTAATAAGAAGAATTGTATGTACATAATACTTGTGATTACCTTTACTTCCGTAAAAAATAGGTCTAACAAAAAAATGTTATTCAAGTAATTTACAAAGTTTTCCGGGTGTCGCCGCGAAGTCAAAAATGATATTTTCGCAGGACGCATTCAAGCGCGGCTCGGTTCCCGCCGTCCCGTCGCTGCGCACGGAGAGAGCGGTGGCGGCCATGTCGTCTGCGCGCTCCCCTCCCCTGCCTCTACACCAAGCAAATTTCTTTTTCATTAATTATCTCGGAACTTTGCGCTCATCGGAATCGAGTAAAAAATCGTTTCCAATGCAAAATTTAACGCTCTTTCCATTGATGTCAGCCATTTTTCATAGGTGAAGCCGATCTCGAGATATAAGCAAAAATAACTTTCGAACGCTGTTTTCGCATAGAACCCCTCGTTTTAGGAAGCTGCAAATTTCAGAATCGGCTTTTCCGACCCCGATTTACCAAATATCCAAAATGCAGCCATTTCTACCGCAGGGCGATTTCACAGCTAATTTTACTGGACTATTTTGAAAAGGTTAGCGAATTCAGGTATCTGGGTACGACCATAAATGATAGAAACGAGATTAATGTCGAAATAAATAAGAGACTCCATTCGGGTAATGCTTGCTTCTACGCCGTGAGTAATTTACTTAAGTCGAGGCTGTTGTCTAAAAACGTTAAAATAAGAATATACAGGACAATAATACGGCCGGTGGTTCTGTACGGGTGCGAAACGTGGGCTCTCACTAAGTATTTGAAATAAAGTCTTGCGAAATATATACGGGCCGAAGAAAGATGAGGAAACCGGGGAATGAAGGAGACTACACGATGATGAGTTACACAATCTGTACGCGTCACCAAATATTAACAGAATAATAAAATCGCGCAGATTGGGATGGGCAGGGCACGTAGCGAGAATGGGAGACGACCGTACGGCAGCGCGTGTCATGAACGGCAAGCCGATGGTAACGCGACCTCTAGGTAGACCTAGACGTAGATGGGAGGACAACGTAAAAGCGGATCTAGTAGAAATAGGACGGGTGGGTGTCGATCGGAGAGGTGCATCGTGGGTGGGGTTGACACAAGATAGGGCAGCGTGGAAGGCTTGTGTAGATGAGGCGATGAACTTTCGAGTTCTAAGTGCCACGTAAAAAAAAAAAAAAAAAATAGGATTATGGCCTTACGATAAGAAATCTAGAAGGCTTTTTTGTAACTTTATCTTTTGTGCAGTCAATACGACTATGACTTTGCCACAGGTAAGGGTATCTTATCATTGTAGTCGTTTTTATTTCATAGCAATGTATAAAAAGAAATAGTATTATACATAATTTCTTGCTTATTATTAACGAATTTTCTATTGAATAATTCAAAGTCTTAATTACATTATTGAATAACAATTTTCTTAGAAATAAATCTCTAATAAGTTAATTTTTGAATATACTCAAAAACGCAAGCTTTGGTTTTAAACATTTTTATGCGATACTTTTTATTTTAAAGCAGCGGAAATGTAATCAGCTAAAACTTTGGGAACATACTTTAGATACAAAAACTAAACGTAAAAAATCCCTGTTTTATTTTTAACTATTGGAACTCTATTGTCATCAACGAATACTTTAGTTCAAATAAAAAATTTGCAAGCATACCTTTCGTTTATATTTTGGCTATTTACTATTTGTTATTGAGTAGATAAATTTCAATTTTACAGTTATAGTCATATCGAAAAGTAAAGACTAACTTTAGTGATGACGTATAGTATCGTTTTTAGGTGACAAAAATTAGTTTTAAAAATTTAATCTGAATTTATTTCTCGAAGGTCCTAGATTCTTCTATGAGTTTCAATATTAACAGGAACAACCTAATTTCAACTAATTCAATGACTTTATATGTAATTTATAGGCATTAATGTTGATACAAAAATGGGGAAAAGATTTCACTATTACATTTGAAAACTCAGGTTCTTTATTGTTTGCATGCGCTAGCTTATCTAAGTATTTGGTTACATATTCCAGTGCAAAACGTGTAAGTGTCCATCCAGTTTTTGTATAAATATATATTTAGTTGCAGTCATTAGTTAGTTTCTATAATTTTGATCAAACTCACATGACGTTGTATTCACTTTTCTCTATTGATAATCCTTATATGATTTGCGTTTTCCTAGCTTGAGTTGTTATTTCTTCAAATATCTAAAGATTGGCAAAGAATAACTGATATCAAAGAAAGACAAATTTTAATGAAATTTTATGAAGAAGCTAAAAGTTTGGTTGTATTTTATACAAGTAAGAATACTATTATTTAAAATATAAATAGTTATGTTTCATGATATTACTGCTAAATAATCTTTAAGAAGGTATAAGCGCAATCAATTTGCATTACCAAGTTATCAACATACAATTTAGAAAAATGTATTACAGCTGGTTATGATATAATACATTTGGATTGTAAGAATCATGAATAAAAATATTAATTTTTTATGTACAGATTGGTCGTAATACATTTTTGCTTATATAGTTCCCTGCCATTTAACATTCAATTGCATTAATATACGATGCTTTAAATAATTATATAGCGTATATTTTATAATTATACTATGTATCTATTAGTTTATGCATTTGCCGCATGGTTAGTTTACACATCGATACCATTCATACCATTTATTCTGGATTTGGTACATCCGTTAGAAAATGGAACACGACCCTTATTTATGCCTTTTTACGCTGATTATGTTTTCTTTGACCAAAATGATTATCACTACTCGGCTTGTGGACACGTTGCCGTTATCTATTTTACAAGCTTTCTTCTCTACTCTGGGGTAGATGGCATTTACGTCCTCACGGTTAAACATACTTGCGGATTGTTTGCAATTACCTGGTAAGAAAATAACATTGATTTTGAAACAGAAGTAATTTATCTTTTATTAAATTAAAAATTATTAAATAAATAAAACGGAAGTGTATTAATAAATATATTGTATGTATAGATACTATAATCTCTTCATTAAATGTCATATCTTAACAAATCATACCTTTATTTTTTAACGATAAGACATCAAAAAACGATATTGTTGTCTATCGCAGTCTCAGTGAAGCTGTTACTCTACACACCGAAACCTTATGGTATGAAAAAATGTTGAATATATATAATAGTACATTATGCAACAAGGGACTAAAGTTGATGAATACTTCAGCGGGTAGGTTTACTGCCAGAGCGAAGCGAGGGAATAATCGACTTTAGTCCCGTGTTGCATATAGAACTTTATTCCCGACTTAACTGTGTAGCCACTTTATTCCCTTAAAAAATAGGACTTAAGTCTATGCAAATGAAATTTTCAAAAATTTTCAAAAGTTTCGAAAATTAAATTTTTTTTTCAATTTTTCAAAAAATTAAAAATTTTACTCCCGCGAATTAGGGAATAAAGTTACTTTATTCCCTCATTTGCGGGAATAAAGTAACTTTATTTCCGCAAATAAGGGACAAAAAATACACGAAGGAATAAAAAGCTACTTTAGTCCCGCTTTTCAGAGAATAAAATGGCTATTATAGTTAAGCCGTGAATAAAAATGTTTACGTCTGACAATAGTTATGTATAAAGTTGATATTGGTATATATATTCTTTTAGATGTTTTGACCTATTAGAAAATTCGTTTAATAAATGTTTTCTCGTAGTGCAAGGTTTATATGTCGTGGCTCTATCTATAGTTGCATTATACGTAAGTATTACGTTTCAATTTTCCGGTATCACTTTCTTAAAGAGGATGTAGAATATGTTAATGCAAATATTAAGTTTTTTATCAATAAAGAAACGCACTGCCAATCAATCCCTACTAAAACGTGCGCTTCCTCGCACTCAAGTTTCGCAGGACCTGCGAAGTAGAACACACACCTCTCTCTCCGAGTTGCAATAAAGCTAGCTCTATAACCGCACCCATTGTCTCTTTCTTTGCATCTTTCTCCAAGTCCCTGGATCTAGTTCCCTGGGCGCACAAGCCTTCCACCCCATGCGCATCCCGGCTTCACCCCGTAACAATATATAAAAGAATTACATAGTAGTAGCAAACTATGTTGATTAAAAGATTTTTCATAGTTTTCTTTAAAAGATGATTACTCTAAAAGATAATAGTCATTACATTAATGAAATTATAAGTATTAATATTTCAGATTCTATATTTTTATGAAAATACTTTTTTACTATTACGAGTTGGAGCATTTCTATTTGGTGTTATTTTACATTTATTATATCTTAATTGGATAGGACAAAAAATTATCGAAAGCAGCTCTCAAGTATTTGATTCAACGTTAGTACTTAAAACTATAATTGTATTTTTTTTTTCTTAATTTGAATAGTATAACATTATTTATATTCAAACACAGATACAAAGGAAATTGGTATACGGTTTCGATCAGATCGCGTAAATTCATAAATATGATAATGTACCGTTCTCTTAAACTGTGCGAGTTGACGGCTGGAACGATGACAACTTTATCAATGGAAACTTTTGGAATAGTAAGACGTACCTTTTATACTCTGATTTTTCTATAAAAAGTACGCTATTTTTACTAATAATATTGAATTCCTTTCTTTTTATTGATCCAGTTAATGAAAACATCGATGTCATATTTTACTGTTTTCTTATCTGTAACATAAACCTTTACTCTAAATGTATCAACTTAACCCAATTTTTTAATGTCATTTAATCGACTGATCATATGGGATAAATCTACACTTTATTTTGAAATATTGATATGTAAAAAATCTTCCTACTTCTTTGGATATTTATTAAAACATTCCATAACTTTGGAGCAGTGTACATAGAGATCCATATTGTTAAAATTAAATAAAATTGGTTTATAAATAATTTGAATATAACATCGATCTGAAGTTCTTGCTATAATTTTCATTAATACCAACCTCGAAATAATTATATTAACTAAGCATCAGCTTTATGTTGAGTTTATAGTCTGTTATTTAAATATATAACTTATTTATTAGTCGTATTATTTAAAAAAAAAGTACGTAAGAACCATCAACAAATAAGAAGATAGCGAATATTGAAGGCTTGTAATTTGCAAAACCATTATTAATTATATTTTACAAAAATAAACTTCAATGTTCATGTTATAAAAAAAGTATTTTTCATAAATAGAACATTTTCATGGTAATTATTACAAAAGTAGTACAAGGTTTCTACGAGCAATAGGATTATAGCCTTATCAAACTAAATATATATGTAGATAGCAATTTAATACATAGCAATGGTATGTAGAGTTTTGGAAGTCCTGAATATAATAAGTACGAATAATTTCTTAAAAATGTCATTTGTATATAATACTTGTTAAGAGCAACGACATATTCATGAATTACGAATTTGATGCTAGTAAACTTAAGACAATTTGAAACCATTAAGAAGCCAAAATTTAATAATCAATTCTTGATTTGCTTACAATATAGTCAATTAAATTTAAATTGATGTTAGCAACTTTTTATTCATCTATTACTGGCATTTACTATCTCATGGATCCAACTACCGTTACATACGATATTGAATTTTTAAAGACCTGAAATATTAGAAATCAATAGTACAGTACTTTTATCACTGTATTATATAGAACAGTAAGATTAATTGAAAATATAGTGTATTACTTACAAAAGCAAAGCTTTCTAAATGCAAGACGATTAATTTGCCGGCAGTAAACTGGCACGGCGTTAAGCTACGCAACATTATGATTCTAATAAGAGTTTTAGTTTTTGATGAAGCATTGAACCAGTCACAATGGAAACTATTATAAATATAAAAAAGCCAATTAGTAAATACGTTTGGATGGATAACAGAAGTCAAAAGTCAGTTACACATCAAAATAATTTTTAGACGGATGAAAAAATATCAAATTAGGGATACATACGCAGCATTTTGTATATTAGTGCTACTGTCAATGACTCTTTGGCCAGGACTCATATTATACAGTAAGTGGAATGAGAAGCCAATGTAGAGCGCACCTATTCTCACCATTTGTTTAGTATTGCCATTCTCAAGATTCAGCATAGTCTGCGAAAACGTCAACAACCTGTTTCAGTTAGGGTTTAATTTAGAAGACAAAGTTAAAAGTGTATATTTACATCGACTGCAGCTAAGCTTACTACTGCTGTGTTGAGGGTCACAACAAAAAAGTAGGAAAACGAGTAGCAATCCTCTATAAGATTTACAAATCTACACGTAGTAAAAAAACTTGATGTTAGTTTGGTAGAAAACTAAAAAATTACATTTAAAATCATCGATACGCAACTGAATGGCTTCTTTGTGCAATAAGATAGCATCGATTACTTTGTCGTAGACTTTTTCATCTTTCTCTTCTTGAGTCGAAAATGCATTGCTTGAGGCCAGTTTTGTAGCTTTCCTTAGACGCTGCCTGCCAATAAAATAACATCAATTAGCTAAGATTAAGCAAAAGTATTCTTTAAAAACTTACTCGACTATACCAAACAACCCACAGGCATGTTGCACACATTGCGTGTAAGTGGTATCAAAGGTTCCGTAAATTTGAACTGACAGGATACAGACGATCCAGCCGTGGATTGTTAGCTCAAAGTAGTATTTTTGATCGTCAATGAAGTATTCAGCAAAGTAAGGAAACTGCTTGGGTCGCGTTTCGTTCTGTGGGTCTATTACATCGAGCAGCAGTGGTAGCAAGGGTAGACTTATGTATATCACAAGAATTATGTTTATAGGTACTGTAATAGTCAAAATATAATGTATGGTCAAACATAATTCTATTTTATAAGTATGATATTTTATTCAGTTATTTATGTTTGTTCTATAAGTATACATTTATTTTTAAAAAGAATCTTGCAAGATCTTACATGAAAAGTGCACATAATTTTATTAAATTAATACTGTCAGAATATATAAGATCGTGCAAAATTTTTAATATGGAAAAACTGAATAAGTGCATTAAAAAGAAACAATGTTGAAAGTAAATAAAGTATCTTTAGCACTTCGAAAATTCTATTATTTATATGAAAGCATTTAAGAATTACGTACGCAATTCATAATAAGGTTCAATGATGATATCTCCAGCTTATAGAATTCGGCGAAACTATGATAATATATTGTGATTTATCCATTCGAAGTCAGTTTATTTATTATGAATATCAACTTTCCTACCAATGCAAATTGCTCTGTTAAACAGTCTGACGAAAAGTACGCAAATATAAACTGATCTTGCAAGATTACGATTGAAATATAATTAAACTAATGTCTGTATAATTTTCCACATTTTCCCCAAAAATTATTATTACGACTAGAAACCAATAATTTCATTACTTATGTATCCTAATGTTAGCCCACGACCTATTTCACCGTATTCTTCCAATGTCTTAATCTCATCTTTGCTACTCAATGATTTCCAATGTTCTGCTATTTTATTATACAAGTACTTCATCTAAAATTGAACAAAATACTGTAAAATAAGTACTGTAGAATAAATTATTTTAATAAATTTGCATGGATTATCTTAATACATGTATATTACCTTAGCTTCTACGCGAAGGAAACTCAAGTATTTGATCTGGCAACCCGAAAAATAAATTAACGAACCTATAACTTCAATAACAATATCTATGTCTCTCCCCCATTCTTCAAAAAGTCGTATGACCTATAAATCACTTATTTGTATTTTTAAATCGTTCTGCTGGTCGCAAAAACTACTCACTTGCGGTATTATCAATGAAACTACAGCAATGATGATTAAAATTCGTCGGACTCTCTTATTTAAAAAATCATCAAAAGGCCACAGTCCTAAAAGCTTCAGATAAAATATATTTGTTTTGTAATAACGGCTATCATAAATATCCATTTTTTTCTTTGAATTTTAACTTTGAATCAACAAAATCTGACCATTCTTAGATATTGTGGATATGAATATCTTTGGCAAAACTCATAGCCACATCAACTGAACAAGAAAATTGACCGAAATAGTCGCATGATATTCTTTGAACGATTTAAGATTTATTATAGATGAGGAAAACTGGTTAAAAATTTATAAACGTTATAATGGGATACTAAAGCAAACGGTAGAAAATATATTGAATCGCACATAAATTTTTTTTTTTCGAAAAGAAAGACGAGAAAAAAATAAGACCTATTGATTCGTCTACGCCTATAATTTTCTTTTTTCTGTCAAAGAATAATAAAAATTCAACATGTTTACTACCATAATAACGTGAAAATATAATTGAATTTAATGGCGAAATAAAATGCGATTCCTGCCGTGCATGACATAACATATAGCATTAATTCTAATAGATCTGTGTAAATTTTTTTATATTTACTATACCAACATGAAAAAAAAACACTAATCAAGTATGTTGTTGGACGTAGTTAATTATTAAAATTTTGTGTTATCACTTAAAAGTAACAGTACAGTACTTATCTGAGGATTTGAGGAATTACTCCGATGGTACATCTCATTTAACTCATTTATTAACTCTGAAATAATCATATATTGCAATAGCACTTTTTATTACAATATCTATTTAGTTCGCTAAATTTTCGTGAACTCTTAAAGCGACTTTATTGCGCGAGCGAAAACATATAAAGTCTGCAAACTTAAAAATCGCTTTTTTTCGATTTTTATGATTTACATAGAATTGAGTGAAAATCGTCATCGTCATCAATAATGCAATTATAAATTTTGCTGCTGTCAAGAGAACAATATGAGTAAGTAACAGGTGAAGAAGTATATAAAATCCTTGCAATCGAAAAAAACGAAATATTTGTACATAAGTTATAAAAAAAAATATAATAATAAATCGGAATTGTCTTAACTGAGAGATATGAACAAGTTATTTGGAATATTCGTTCGTCTGTGCCATCAATTATCCGGAAGCCCTATTCGACAATAGGAGTAGGAGGAGTAAGTATTCATTGATGTAGTTTGACAAAGTTAAGTTATGACCATTTTTAATCTCAGAATCCGAGGTTAAAGGCGATTGATTCTTTATTAGGTATGAACAAATTTAATACTTGCATTCACAAATACGAGATTATCGTCTGCCTGCTTGTCATCCTCGCTTAGTTGGATCAGCAACTAACACATAGATGCCCACTTTTATTCCCACGGCACATAATATTTACATCGGTTGGAGACATTCGATGAACATAGTTTGAATGCCAAAAAATAAATAATTTTAATAAGTTTTAATAGTTTTGTCGTTGCTTTAATAATTATAATTATTGACAGTAGTAAGTAAGTTTTATTTCTGTCCGTTAGTATACATTAGATACTTTAATAAAAAATGTAGTCAACGTTTTAAACGTATCGTATATTTATAGGGTATAAAAGGGATGTTTAATGAATTAATAGTGAGCCAAGGTGACTGAGTAGAAAACTGACTACGAGTAGAAAATTTCGAAATTATAAGTTGTTCGTGTACATGTCATATTTGTTATTGATAAGGAGTAGTGCCTTGATGGTATTTGTAGACATTTAAGATTAGCGACTTTTATATGATCTTACCGTAATGAATATAACGGCTTGCGTTGCTAGATATACAAGTTTATAAAAAAATATAAGGAAAACAAAAGTGAGAGAGTCAACCCTTGTAAATAAAAACTTCAAACAAATAGATATTTCACTGACGACGTTTCGTTGGTTTGGTTCCCAACAACATTATAGCTTATAACTGTGATTGACTCGAGGAGTTTTTCCTCGTAATTTGATATGTAACATTTACAAAAATTGATCTGAAGAGGTTGGTAATCAAACCAACGAAACGTCGTCAGTGAAATATCTATTTGTTTGGAGTTTTTATTTAAAAGGGTTGACTCTCTTGCTTTTGTTTTCCTTAAATTTTTTTCTTGTTAACATGGAAAGCAAAAAACATAATTGTTATAAGTTTATAAATTGTTCAGGTACAACTAAACATTTTTCTTATTTATATATTTAGCTCGACAAGAAACGAATCTGATAAAATCAGCTTGCGAAGGTTTCATAAGACTAACTACAGTAAAACTAGTATTCATATTTCATTTTTAATGCACAGCACAATTATTTTCTATAGGGAAAAAACTTACTCTTTAATTACAATATAATTATCTGGAATCCATAATCTATTGTAGTAGTGTTTCTTTGATCCATGTTAGTACAATAAACATATTCACTTCCATAATTGCTCTTTATTATTGTCGCATACTAAGAACAAATTATTTTTGTATATTATAGTAAAGCTAGGATTCCTAATCTATTTTGCAATACACAAAGCACGACTATTTTCTACAGAAAAAAAAACGTATTCTTCTATTAAAATATAATTATCTGTGATCTTTATTGCAGTAGTGTTTGCTTTATTTATGTTAGTACAATGAACGTATCTACTGATTACTTTTTATTGTTGCACCAAGAATTAATTATTTCTTTTCTTTTCTTTGTTCTTATTGATTAAATTCAGAGAAGAATACTTCTTTAAATATTAACTAGTGGTTGCGTAATTTAAAAATTGTTCAAAGGACTTATAAGGTAATGTATTTTCAGTATGGTCAGTTGACTCGATACTAGACTTGAAACATATAATATGTTTGATTTGTAAGTTTAGTAGAAGATGTCGGGTTAATATATTTAAGGTATAATAAAAATACAGTTGATGTTTTGACTATTTAAAACTATTATCATGAAAAAATGCATACACATGGCAGCTGCCTACTTGACGACTTGGTTTTTCTTTTCTGGTGTTGATACTACCTTTGTTCTAAGCGTTAAACATACGTGTGGATTATTCTCAATTGTATGGTGAGATTAATAATAAATCTATATTATATACTAGGATAATCAATTATAATATAGGATAATCAATTATAATCGCTGGCGATTTTGATAAAGCTTAACGAAGTTGTACGGTAGCTATAATTGAGCTTTTATTGCAGTCACAGATTAGATGGAATATTGAAATCTGAGAAAAGCGTCAAATTTGAAATATTAGCAAAAAATAAATTAATCATAAGGACTTTACGTCGTATTGTCATTTTGCATAATGAATCTATAAGGTAATATGAATTAAACCATATTGATAAAACTACGAATTCGAAATTTCTGGTTACAATTTATCACTTACTCACCAGATATTTAGCGTTTTTGGAAAACTTATTTAATTGGTGTTTTCTCGTTTTGAATTGCATGACTGCTATTGTGTTAGCAATGATTGGTGTTTATGTAAGTAATGATCATTTAAACAATTATACACACTTTTTCGTTGATAAATAAAAATTTGTAGCTTCTTTACATTTACAATGACATATACAAAATGATACGAATTGGATTGATTACCCTCGAATTGTTCATACATTTGCTGTATATTAATTGGGTTGGACAAATGCTCATAGATGAGAGTGAAAAAGTTTTTGAAACTGTGTAAACATCTAATCATATAATACTTAATTTTTATCGATTTATATGTTTTATTAAAATTTTGATACTTTAACAGATACTTCAGTAATTGGTACCTTATATCGACAAAATTCAGAATATTCGCTGAAGTAATGATAAATCGTTCAATACATCCTTACCCATTGACTACGGGAAAAATAACAGTTTCATCAATGATCAAAAGCTTTGGAATTGTAAAATTTTTATTATTGATACAATTTGATTAGTACTTTATAATATATAACGCATTTATGTTTATTTCAGCTTGTTAAAACTACTGTGTCATACCGTACTGTTTTGACATCTATAACAATCATATTTGTGTAATCGTATTTTTTTTTGCAAATCTTTGATATTGTGCACTAAACTGTCTATTTGCTTTAATAGTTTTAAAAATTCCCTAAAGCCATATCTAATGTACGTGATATGATATCGTTCATCTGAAATTAAGTTATATGATTAAAATATCAAACCACAAGTATGATTGCATTTGGAAAATTAAAGCTATTATGTTATTGGGTTATTAACAAACTCTTACCTTTTTTGAAATCGTATCATTCTCTTGAGGAAGCATCTTTCACGCAAATAAGTACTTATTATTGAAACGCATAAACAGAATCAATATAATAGATTTAAAAGTTTGTGCAAAATCAACTTACGCAGAAATTAAAAATATTTTCACGTGCAAATATTACTCTCAGGATAAACTTCTTATGATGCAGCAATGGTAAGATTTAAAACTAAGTAATAATGACAATTTTAAAAGTTCTTAGTATTAGCAACCTATACCTGGACACAAGACCATCAAAATGTTGTGACGAGATCGAAGCTTTGTTGTACAATATGATTACAGTCTGCACCGATTTGCATTTTGTTTTCATAATAGAACCTCGCGCACGTTACGCATGTCATTGCGACGGGAATAGAAGATTCGTTTCGATACACGCGAACGAGCGGGGAAGAGAAAGAGCTGTTTCGATTTGCATCTTAAGCGGGTCCGTCTCTTCGCATTTCATTCGTTGTTGAGTTTTTTGTAACTTTGTCTTTGCTTCGTCGAAGCATCGGGGACACGATTACAATGTTACCTGCGGCCGTGAAAGCATAAGAACCAAGAGGAATGATTTTTTGTAACGAACAATGCTCAGTCCACTGTGATTTTCATTACCTTTTTTTTGTTTTAGTGTCGTTTTTCTGCGAAAAATATTTTCAAGTATAGTATGCACTTAAACAATTATCATTACACTCAAGCTCTTATTGTAAAAAGAAAATTCAGATTTTCTAGAGTCAACGCAGACTTTCGCACATCCGTGTAAAAAAATCAATTTTCCAAATTCCCAAACTCCGGTCCATCAGCCAACAACCCTTGATTAATCTTTCTCTCTCCCTCACTATCAATATCAGTCCATTCACCGGAGATAGCCGACGCTCGCTCATCTTCAGTACTATTGCTCGAAGCGCAGAGGCGGCAGAACATAGATAATACGCGAGTGCGTACACACGTTTATGTAGTATACATGTACACGCGAGAAGGAGGCCCTGAGGCGCGGTCTTGGATTAATGAAAGCCGCGCTTGTCGAGACAGCGACGCCGGCTCGACGGGCGCGAGAGAGAAGGCCCCGGAAAACAGGGACGCGATGCGCGCGCTTATAATTGCCGACGATTTTCTTTATTCGCGATCCAACGAGCTTCCTACGACTTTTTCCACACGTCTATATAATCCCATGGAGATTCTTTTACATCTGTATTTATTGCTTCCGTGTTGCAGTCGCGCGGCCTTTATACCGCGTGCCAACCAGTTTTGTTGAACTTTTTATTGATCTATACTTTACCTGCGTTGAATTTTATGTTAAAAAAAAAAAAATTGCGTGTCGTTGTGTCACCGAGCAACTCTTACCGTTGCATAGATTTTATACTTAATAAAAAATTTATACACCCTAAACGAATTGAAGAAACAGTGAAAACGCAGATAAAACTCTCCAAAAATTTAAACATACTTGCAACATTCCATAGTAGAAATTCCGTAACAAATTACGCACAGCCGACAAAAAAAAGAAATTCAATCAAACTCATTACGCATCGCGCAAGAAAAATGGCTAATCATCATGGCGAGAGAGCGCGACGAGCATAAAGTCTTGGATAAATCATCTCATGGCGGGAATTCGGCGCATACAATATCCGCGTAAACCACTCGTGCACGCGCTTTCACGCGGAATTATTAATTAATCCCCTGGCGTGCGTGCGACGATAAAAAAGAACACTGCAGAAACGAACCCGCTTCGCCGGTCTCCGCCTCGTGCGAGCGGCTCGAGCGTAAAAGCCGCACGCGTTGACGTGTTTCGCAGCTTGCGGGATTGCGAGTATGCGCACGGCTGTATGAAAATCGGCGCGTCGTTGATATTATCAATCATGAGAGAAAAATTCGAGAGGAATTCCGATGGTTAGTGGAACGTAGAAAGGTATGGTATCTATATAGTACTGGAATATACATTACTTATAGTAAGCGATCTAGGGAGAGAAAAACAATGTTGTTTTTTTTTTTTAAATAAGATGCTCGTATATTTCAGATTTTTCCCGAGCGCACCGGATGGACAATCGAGCTCTGCGTGCATTATTGTGTACAAAAAAACGACGCCTATATCGGCGAGCAGCAGAAATCACTTTAGAAGCTTTAATAACAATCAATAAAAGCGCAATAAAAAGTAGTCAATTATGACTCAGATATCAATAAATGCCCCTAATAGGAGGCCCGTAAAAGCTCACTCGTCCGTCACAGATTGAATGATTCAATGCTAGTTCCACAGCACACACTCACATGTATAGCTACATCTACATACGCATCGAAGAAGATCGCCCAAGACGAGCAAGAGGGAATCAGCTGATCGAACCTTTCCGGGCCGCACGAATCCGCAATTAATTCAACGGCGGGCCGCGGATGTGTATCGGGCCGGAGGCGCTTAATTACGGCACGGCTCCGATGCTAATCTTTGGTTATCCGAACGATGGCTATCCGTTGAGGCGCTGGACGATACGTACGAAGGCGATGGAGATATTCATCGGTGCGAGCCGAATCGATGTGGTTTTGTTTGTTTAAGTGAGCGGTACTCTCTAGAGAGCCGTCGTTATTTTTCTCCTATTATTAGATTTTTGCAAACTCGATTTTTTTGTAAGCATCATCGTGTGCGGTCGCAGAAAAAAGTGTGTTCTCGATAAAGTCTACAATAAAAAAAAAGTACAGCGGTGCGAAGTCGAAGTGAAGTATGACGCAAGGAGAGAGAAAAAAAAAATGAACGACAGAAAAAGAAATGGTCAGTTAACGAAGTGTGCTACATTCGCTGGTATATAAATTTGTGCGCGAAAAGCTCGAGAGATAAACGTTATTCTTAGCTTCGTATTAATTAATGACGCTCGCAGAAAGTATGTAGGAATGACACATTACGAAATGAAAGAGATGCAGCGCGTGCGAATGCGTCGCTTCAGCTTTACTCTCTTGCGGGTTGATTCATTTCTCAGATGGAGTGTACAAAGCAAAGTTTATGATATCTATACATATAAATAATTCAAGAGATAAGATAGTAGCAGTAGACTCAGGCAGTTATAGCATGAGCGGACCAAGTAGTAAGCCCAACGAGACAATTTTGGCATGGATGGCACACCACTATATCTACACTCAAGACCTAGATCCTTATGTGGGAAATAGAAAAGTGCCTATGCGCCATCTATTGGAAGAGCCGACGAGTTTAAGAGACGAGGAGAGGAGACGAGCTTACCATAACTGCTACCATAACATGGATTCAATCACGAATCAAAGCAAGAACAGGTATACCTAGACTTTTTTCACCTACCTACGTATGAAGTCACTAAATTAATCCCTATACACCAATTCAAAAAGTCTGTCATACATACAATCCTCTCATAATCGTCCAAAAGCTCTCCTGTAAATTAAAGCACTGAATCTTGCGCAAATCATGCGAGCCGCGCACGAAGGAAATCCAATCAGACGACACGATCGCGTGCGTAGGGTTCCCATACACGTGGGCGCCGACTGTTCCATCAATCACGATGAATTGACAGTGTCGATGCCTCGGCTCCTATCGCGGCGCGGTATTCGGGTGCAGTAAACGCGCAGTCCTTATCTCTATATCTATATCTCTGTCGGAAGTGATGTCCGGTAAGAAAGGCGAGACGGAGATGCTTCGCGCGAGGATAATCGATTCGACGACGCTTAATTAACTGTCAAATTAACACGAGTTATCATTCCGGAGAGGAGCCGAATGAAAGGTGGGAGAAGAGCAGCGTTGAGGAACGTGTTCTCTTTCTCTTTCTCTCTTGTCTGTGTGTCGAGAGATGCTATGGATCGTTAAGTAGCTCGGTCTCGCGTATGTGTAATATGATACTTTGCAAAACTGAGCTTTGCTGTGGAGTTTTCCTCGGTTGCCTTCTTCAAAGTGTATCAACATTTGGAAATTGATTTTGAAATTGACGTATACAAGCGAGCGTTTAATTAAGTCCAGCATAAATTCTCTAATACACACCACCATCACACACACACACACACATGCACTACGAAGATTAAAACTTCACAACAGGCGTGTGTTATTCCCAGTCGCGGCAATAAACTTGGCACTTTCGAGAGGCGACATCTCCTACGCTTTCGAAAAAAAAGCTCCCGTGAAAGTCACGTACACATACACATGGTACGTTACACTCAGCTACACAGACTCGCGAGAGCGAAACGCGCGCCTGTATATAGTTACATCGTCAGCGGCAAGAGCAAGATTTATTACTATTCGCTGCAAAGTCGCAACGGATTCCCGAGAGAGAGAGAGAGAGAGAGAGAGAGAGAGAGAGAGAGAGAACGTCGAATAAAAATCTTATATTGAATAAGTATACATCGTCGAGGTGAAATGGTTCGCTTCGAGTCGTCAGCGACGATTTTCGTTTTTTAAGCTCCTCTGAATAATGCGAGGGTTTTTGCTCCCGGATGGAACGCCGTGATTTATGCGTCGGTTATGAGAACTGCACAATCGATGATATATCTTATTGAACGTCGGCTTATGTGAGAAGTTCGGTCGGTGTATATTAATAATCGAGAGAATCGCCAGCTTAATGCTACCCCATTTTTCGTTTCGTTTCTCAGGTTTTGTTGTCGATGAGCTTTTTTCAGTCGTTCACGCGAAGGACGTACTTGGCGTAATGCGATAATGCTTATTTATCTTCGATCGGTTTATTGTAACGCAAAAATAATTACGTTCAAGATTCGTTATTGAAAAATGTGCAAACTGCGGACTACAATAATAAAATAACACATGTCTAACAACGTGCTAGTATATAGTCGAAAGCATTATATCACATCAGCGGAAAAAAATGAGGGACTACATTATAACCGAGATATGCTTGCATCAAGAGGATGCGCGCGCTTTATCGGACCGTAGAGAGACGGGTATTCGCGATAAGCCAAAACGCGCGTATGCGATGAACGAGCCTTGTAAGTCTAGATTTTTCGAACGCTTCGCTTAAAAAAAAATACAAAAAAAAAACAGGAGAGATAATCGATAAGGTTTTTTCCTTGTTTTGTTGCTCAAGCTTCATATATTTTAGATCTCAATAGAATAACTCGATTATGACGACAACGGATTATAGTCACGTTTGTTAAAACGAACTGGAAGAACTCACGGAAACGCTTACTCAACCATAGCAGACAATTTACACGAGCTTTTAAATTCAATCAATTTATCCTGTACAGTGTATAAAAAGTAAATAAAGCGAGCATGAATCACTGGCATGTAATGAGGTAAACGTTAACTCTTTTATCTTCGATTAAAATTTTCTCAGCCCTCGCGCGCGAGCGTATGTGTGTACACGTCCGAGCTGCGCAGCACACATTACGTGCCGATGCATTTCCGCGGAGCTCTCTCGGCACGCAATAGTCGTATTCATCATTCCGGTGCCCCCAGAGTGTGTGTGTATTCCGGCTTATTACAAGTAAATTCGATGCGTAAATAAATGTTTTTCCCTTCTCGCAATTAATTGTATATCCTCCCCGTCGCTACAGCGTTTCTTTTCTCTGCCTATGTAATTTCGAACAATATCATACACATAACCCAATAATAACAAGCGTTTGATAACCATCCATTACCCAGCAATTTCATTACACACACAATTTAGCAATTTCTATCCGGAATCAATCTACCTCGAAGAAGTGCTAAAAATCGCGAGGATAATTCCATCGTTCATCTATCATCAGCAGCATTATGTAGATGCGAAATCTTAATGGAGACCCATAACAAGCGAGATATCTCCATCAATCCCCCGGTTAATGGCTCAAAAGCTGTGCGTCGTGTCTAAAAAACGCAAATGACTCGGTAAACGACAGAATACCTCCCGAGCAATTCGGAGTATTTCTTCTCTCTCTTAGTCAATCCCGTCGTCCGACCAGGTAGAAAAAAAGTCGAGAGGCGCGGATATATGAAAAGTTTTCCGAAGCCCTGTGGGGGGAGAGATAAAAATTGAAATTTTCCGAATAGTCCGAGCGCAATCGAGACGACGTATACGCGAGATCCTGCTGAGAAACACACGTATACGTATGAAAAGCCGTACGGTCGCGCGAACGAAATTAAATTTCAGGCGGGAATTCCAAGTGGTTATGAGAGAGGACGAAAGTGTTCGAGAAGTTTCTATGGAAAGTCGCGAGGGACTTGATATTGTTTCCGAAGTTTTCTCATCAAACGATCAACTATATACACTCTTATATGCACACATCTAAGCACGCTAATTGCAAAAAAAGAATGCAAAGAAGAAATTTATAATAGATAGTAATTAAGAGCGTTAGCATCCATTTAGGCCCCTCGCTGGCATGTTCCTCTTAGAAAAAAAGCCCACAAGCATGCTGGCGCGAGTCGCGCACGGCAGCGCTTAATTTGCGTGCGCTACACTCTCCTTCTTCGCTCCTTCTCTCGGCTTCTTTTTGCGGTGAAAAACGAGAAAACGTTTTACGAGAGAGAGAATGTGCTGCACGCGCTTGTTTTCCCTTTTTATACCTTCCTCTCGCTTCCTTCGTTTTCCCTCCTTGAGCTGTGTTGGAGGAAAAGCCGCAGCAGCTGTTTTTTCTCTTCGTAATCGCGTTACGTCGCGAGCTTTAAGAGCTTGATAATTTGCGGAAAGTTTGCACGAGAGGAGAGCAGTTGCTAAAAAATTATTTTTGAAATGGGGCTCTCGAAAGTGAGAGAGTTTTCATGGTCTCTTTACGTGTACTCGAGTTCGCGGTCGCGTGAAATTTAACTAAGTGATTTCGTTTGATCAGATAATTTCCCCGGGTATTAAACTTTTAATTTAGCGCGCGTGGAAATTGCAGTCCTACTGGGTAATTTCAGTGCGGCTAAAAATAAGCGTTATTAGATACATTGTCATTCGTCGTGCAAATGTCTCGTAGAAGTATAAACTGACGGATAAAAGTATATTTATATTCGAGCTGCTGCTGCTGCTGCTCGATAGCCTTCGAAGTCGAGGGAAAAAATTGTCGCGTAATCAAGTCAACTGAGAATGTAATAAGCAATCCTATAATTGCGAGGATTGTAAATCATCCGCAGCCTCTTTATGAATGACTCGAGTTGCGACTGATTGTTTTTTGAGCAGAGCTGGATTTTATGTATTCTAAAAGGTGAAGTTTAATGCACTTCAGTGCATAAGCAGCTGTTGCAGTACCGGTGGTCGTTGGTCGACCGCGTATTTAAAACAGGGGATATTGATTTTTTAATAGTCGTCGTAATGGTTAGGTTTTAAAATTCTGAGGAGAAATTTCGCATGACACGGTTTGTATTTGTATACAAGGGAATAGTCCTATTGGCTGAACATGAAAAGCAGGTACCTACTTGTAGTATTACAAGCAATGCCTATCCAAACGATAATTCAATTGGCAAGTCTTCTTTAAACTTACTGTCCCAAACAGCGTATAATTTTCAATCAATACATTACAACTGAAAAGCACTCACCAATCGAAGTCCCAAAACTTCCGGCTCTTGGTTATCAAAACAAACAGTGGTCGGCGACCAAGTCCGAAGTCATCAAGCGAACCAAAATCGGAGCCAGAAATCTTCGCGTGGAGTTATGCAACGATGCGCAACTGGTGGCCCATATACTCATGCGCGGAAGAAAGAGAAGGACGGATAACTAACACGCCGATTTAAATGGACAGCGATAGTCCGAGAGGGACGCGCGAGGCAGACGCGTGCGCGCACAAACAGCTGAAAGATGGAAACAAACCGTCTCTCGTCTCTGTTCCTCTCACTTCTTCGCACCACAGCACATGCACACACTCTCAGTACCGACTATGTATACATACACAAAACAACAGTATGCATATATAGGTATACAGCTTGAGCATTTAGCCTCTGTCCCAAAAGCCGCTGCATTAGGTTCCACTCCACTGTCAAGCTTCGGAAGTGCCGTGTGCCACAGTTTTTTTCTCGACTCTCCGTCCGCGAATCGACGATATCACGCACAACAGTTTGAAAGACCTTGTGTGTTTTGTAGGTTAGGTCGGCGAACTGTCAAGAGTCTCGAGGTTAGAGGCGCGTAAGGGGCTTTTCGCGCGAGGGAAACACCGGGCCGAAGGATTTGACAGCTCGTGCGCGAAATTATGCCGCGTCGCGATTACACTTATCGCACGAATGGACGGAGAAAGAGGAAGAGAATGAGAGGGTGAGAGAGGAGAGCGAGAAACGCGCTCGCCTCGCTCAAGGGATACACACTGCACTGCGGTTGGCTTCTGCGATGAGGCGCCACTCTCTCGAGTAAAGTTTGCCGGAGATGTATACGTGATTCTTTTTCTCTCTTTCTTATCGACGGTGTAATGTATCCGCTCTCTCGCTCGTTCGTGGGTGTGTTCCAGAGGGAACGCCAGCAGCGGTACAGCAGTCCGGTCCGCGTTCGAAATTCCGCTGCTGTACTGTTACTGTGAAATCGTTCCGCGTCAGCTGTTTGCATGGTATCTTTTTTCATGGTGCTGTAAAAGTTATTACCAAATTAGTATGGCAAATTATACAGAGAAAATTACTTTTTATGACCCTGAAACGCACGAAAACATTATTCTTCGTGTAACTGAAGAGAACTCTTTCAATGTATTACATACTATAATAACTGAACTTATAATAAGAACTTTGTAATGTTCAAGAGGTTACAACTGCAAACAGTACAAACAGAATCAGCTGACGCGGAACGATTTCACAGTAACAGCACCGGAATTTCGAACGCGGACCGAACTGCTGTACCGCTGCTGGCGTTGTTGGGCGAGAGTATGTGACGGTCTTATACTCGTTCGTGGTTGTCAGAGATTTTCAGATTGAGATCGAAGGTTTTTGTTTACATTAGTCTATTGTTATTGATGGCTTTTATGCATTATTGTACTTTTCTTATTTTACATTTTAAAATCATTAGATGCTACCAAACTGATAAAAGCTTAATTTTCTTTATTCCTAGTGTCGTTGTGGACAGACAGATACCACTTTTACTGTTACTACTGAATGTCTCATCTTATTGTTGTCAATTGTAAGTTCTACTATAACCACTTACTTTGATTTTTTAAAAGCACATGTCTGTAAAATTAAATGTGATTAATGAATGCATTTATGAGTAGCAAATTCATGGGTTTTTGTATTAATAAATTTCTACGTTAATTCAAAAATCTATACTTGTATGTGGTGCCATCTCAACATCTTCGTTCGACACTAACATTGAACGAGCAGATGACGCAGATGGTAAGAAAGATATTCAGATTACCATGACGATTTCATATCGGGAAATCTGCTACTGTAAAGAAAGTATAATTTTATTTATAATGATTAAGAATTAATACCTTTTATAGTCTTATCAATGGTAAAATTTAGTTAAAGGTGCGCTTTATACAACGATTATAGTAAGGATTATGATAAAAACAAATGATTATGCTGTAGATCGGTTTGAAGCCTGTTTTTTGCAACTTGTATGGTAGTTATATTGTCCTTTATACGCTTATGCACAATACAAAATTAAGAGTTATATAATCATAACATTGATTTTAAGTTTTTAAACAAATTTTTCATAAATATACCAACCTGGAAAAACTATAGCCCAGTAAGCATCTGCTGTGGCCATTTTTTTGTGTTTAATTTTGTTTTAATAATTATAAATTTATTGGTTTATAGTAAATAAATAAAAAGAATGGCGAAACCGTAAATGAGTAAAATACCATTCGAAAAAACTTCGGAGAAAATTAAAACTTAGCAAGAATGTTATTTTGACTACGAATTCTGCTGGGGATCTATGTTATTTCTACCTCACAAGAGCTTTCGTTGAACTCTGTCCAATTATTTTCTTGCAGCAATTTGCATGATAAATAAGTCTAAATAATTATTAGTGCAATAGATTTACGTTGCAGCATGCATTATAAATCGGATATTACGGAAATAGTCTCTCCCACAATATTGCTACTACTCTGCTCGCGCACAGACCAAAATATATCACCCACTATTCTACTACAAAAACTTGATAATATTAGATCAGTACGTTTCTCAGAAATCTTATGCTTGAAATTTTTAGGCGAGTTTATCTGAAAAATTATTTTGACAGAGAAATATTTTTATTCGTCATCCAGAATAAATAAAAAGATAGATAATTTGACTTAAATATTCTGTGTAACGGATTTTAAAGAATTGTATTTTTTCAAAAAATCATTATTCAAATTTCGCAAAAATAAATAAAACATTAAATGCTTTAAAATATATTTTATACAAATGGAAATTTTTGATGGGCGTTACTACAAACATTCTAAATGATTTCTGCGAGCAATAGGTTTATGGCCTTATGAAACTCACATTCGGCGGATAAATAGTTTTATTATTTTTTATATAATTATCCTATCGTTGGCGATACCACAGGTGGGTGAGATTTGTAAGATCTTTGCAATCACATATATCACCTGGTTAAAATCGTTAAAATCTTTATCAAACGCCGTATACTTTCCCAAAATGATTTTTCATATATGTGTTTTTATAAAATGGAAATACTTTTTTCTTTATGATTTTTAAATTTAGACTATTATGTTGGTAAAACATATATTGGAGGGATTTCAACATTATGTGTGAAAATAGTGTTTCGTTAATGTTTGCAATAGTTTGCATGTCAAAATATGCTGTTACATAAACAAGTGCCGAACAGGTATGGAAATAATAGTATGTTATGCACCTCAGCCGAAAAAATAAATAATTTCTCAGATAGCATGTATATAGTCAAATATAAGTATTCTTCTTTCCCGGCCGTGGTGCGTACACTATTTTACGTAGCGAGTGAAAAGTGAATTATTTTACCGCCCCCGTAGCGGACGGAAATATAACTTTACGTGAAATAATTATCCTGCTGAAAATGTTTCTCAATGCGTATTAATTTTTTATTATTTTCTATATAGCTCAAATTATTATTTTTACAAATAATAAAGTATTGGCAAAAGATCAAAGATGAAACTGAAAGAAAAATACTACAAAAAACTACTGAAGAAGGAAGAACATTAGTTCTTATGTATACAAGTAATTTACCACAGTAGTTTTTTTATGTATGATTATGTTATTTTTGATCAATTTGATTATCATTATTGGTGTTGCGGGCATATGATACTTGTGTATTTTTATACAAGTTGCTCTTTATTCTCAGGCGTTGATGGGTTTATTTGTTAGCTGTTAAACACGCTTGTGGATTATTTTTGATAACATGGTAAAAAGATGGATTGCAACTCTAATGAAAATTCAGAAATAACACTATTTAAATTGTTTTTGATTACAAGCAATAGGATAGAGACCATGGAAAACTCTCAAAAAACAGACGAGAACTGCTATCAGCCAAAAAATGACGCTATAGTTAGACGGGAAATGACAGAAGCTGTCATTTTACAAAACAAAAACATAAGGTTGATTTATTACAAAATACTTAGTTAAATTCGGAAAAAAATCTAAAAAAATTTCTTTGTTTATTAATTAGGTGTGTTGATTTGTTGGAAGATTCATTTAGCAAATGTTTTCTTATAGTTCAAGGAGTGGCTGTATTAGGTCTTTCCCTTGGGTCACTTTATGTAAGAAGTACTTTCTAACTTAATCTAATTACGAACATATTGATTGAGAAAAATTTATCCTCTGTATTATTATAATGGAAATGATTTTAGACACTTTTTATATTAGACGACTTCTACAAATTTGTACGAATCGTTGCCTTCATTTTCGGCATACAAATACATTTATTATACCTCAACTGGGTTGGCCAACAAATTATTGACAGTAGTTTAAAAGTATTTTATTCCTCGTAAGTAATTTGAGTATTGTACTATATTTACGACATCGATTCATATATCATAAACTCTGGTAAAAAATTAACAAGCCCATACATATCCAACACAATGCTTTAACTTTTCTAAAAGAGTATAGTCAAATCTTTTAATTGATTAAAAGATAGACCAACAAAAATGACTAATTTTCTGCCAGAGCAAAATAATGATAACAACATAATCCATGTGTTATTGTTCTATGTTTAAGACCATAATGAATCAAATTATAATTATTTAAAACAGTTATTTCAGTAAATGGTATCTGACTTCATCTAAAGCCAGAAAAATCACAGAAATAATAATGTGTCGTTCATCCAATTGTTGCGAATTGACTGCTGGTAAAATAACAACGCTTTCGTTAGAAAGTTTTGGAGTCGTAAGTTCCGAACTGAAATTATTTTGAAATTGTGTTAGATAAATTCAAATATTTAAGTACAAAATATTCGTTCCTACAGCTGATGAAAACATCTATGTCATATTTTACCGTTTTTCTGTCCTTAATATAGATGTAAAAACAAATATGTATTAATAGGGTTTTTATTAATTTTAAAATTATATCATATACTTATGGATAGTTTAATTTTGTATTATTTCTATTGCAAGTATTTGAATATGCAAACAAGATAAACTTTAACGAAAAAAATAATACAAATTTCTGATGCATCTATCTTTAATATATGCATATGCATTATATCTCTGTTACAATGCCGCTACCCTAAGCGGGTCTTGGGCGTTGTCGTCCAAATCGGACGGGTGGGTGTCTATCACCACTACACAGCGCGTCCTTAGGTTGCGGATAGATGAACAGCCCCTGAGAAAGAGGTTAGCTGCGAATAAATTGAATAAGCAGCCGCGGACAACCGATAGGAACAGGCGTGGGTGTGATGAGCCCACACTGTCGAACGCATTCATCTAGAAACACTACGCAAGCACCACAACAAAAAAACACTTCACATTATCTCTTATCTCTCAATCTATCTCTTTCATCACACATTACAAAAATGGGCAAAAATCCTGCTGCCGAGGAGGATGCGGGAGCGATAACAACTGCCCCGAAAGGGGATGTGTAGAATGATTCGTCACCTGGTCTTACGCGGTAACGATGCCAGCGAAGGCGCGCTGCCTTGCAGGGGGGCGTTAGGATGCGAGAATGAAACCGTAGTGTGTCTGACGACGAGTTGACACTGTCCTCGTCAAAGTCGGAAAGCTCTCATACTTAGTTCTAGAGAGGTATGGGGGTTATCACCTCTAGAACGGTGGACTCACCTGCGATCGGAACAGGATCCGAAGCGCGCGGGTTTAACATACTATCATGGCTCAAAAAAATCAAATCCGAACCAAAAGGGACTTAAGGGTCGGAACTTGGAATGTTCGCAGTCTATACAGAGCAGGCGCGTTCAAAGAACTCGTAAAGGAAGCTGATAGGTACAATCTAGATTTGGTAGCAATACAGGAATCGTGGTGGCCAGATGGCGGAGTACTAGCATCGGGTAACTTCACGTACCTGTATGGGGCCGGGAGTGGGGGATCTCTAGGCACCGGATTTCTCGTAAGCAAAAGCATCATGCATTCGGTTAAAAGTTTCAAATCCGTCAATGATAGGCTCTCGTACATCATTATCGTAGGTGAATGGTATAGATATGTATTTATTAATGTACACTGTCCTACGGAGGATAAAGAAGAAGAAGCTAAGGATCTCTATTACGAAACTTTAGAGCAGGTAATCGACCAGTTCGCGTCTTACGACACGAGAATAGTATTAGGCGATTTCAATGCTAAAATAGGTAGGGAGGAAATATTTAGGCCTACTATAGGGAAGGAATGCACGAAGCCAGCAATGATAACGGGTCATAAATTTCGCGGCGGCAAAAGATCTTATAATCAAAATTACGTGTTTTAAGCACAAGGACATACACAAGGCAACGTGGACATCGCCGGACGGGGTCACACAGAACCAAATTGATCATTTCCTCATTGAAAAAAGACGTCATACTAACGTTCTCGACGTAAGGGCTTACAGAGGGGCAGATAGCAACTCGGACCACTTCCTAGTAGTAGCCAAATTAAGAGCTAGACTAGTAGCGAATCAAAATAGTAAGCGAGCAAACAAGGTAGAACGCTTCAATATTGAGAAGCTACGAGATAGAACAGAGCGAATTAGGTACCAGATAGAAATTAATAACAGGTTTCAGGCACTTGAAGAAGCAAACACATCGCCGGAGGGGAATGACGAACCGAATAGCTTATGGGGGGACATCGAAAAAACGGTAAAAGAGGCCACGAACAAAGTACTGGGTAAAAAGAAAAAGCCAAAGAGCAAACCATGGTTTGACGAAGAGTGCGAACTCTGGTTTGAAAGGCGCAAAAAGGCTAAATTAGATAGCTTACAAAATAGAAGCGATAGGACCGTAGAAGAGTATTCTAACGTAAGGAAACAGACGAGCGCGATCTACAGAAATAAGAAGCGGGAGTATCAAAAGAATCTTATTAGGAGAATAGAAACTAACAGTAAGGAAAATAACCCCGCAAAATATACAGAGGGATTAACGCCATCAGAAAGGGTTTTAGGAGTAGCACGCAATTAATGAAGGACGAAAACGGGGACCTCGTAACAAATGACGACGAATTACTGTCGCTGTGGAAAAGTTATTTCGATAAATTATTAAACGTGCACGAAAATAGCGAAGAATTAGGGGACGAAATTCACACTGCTGAACTCCACGTGGAGGAACCGAGCTACCAAGAAGTAGAGGCCGCGATTAAAAAACTAAAAAACAACAAAGCCGCGGGAAATGACTCTATACCAACTGAGTTACTCAAATATGGGGGCGTCGAGCTCACTTTCAAAATCTATAAACTAGTATGTGCCATCTGGAAAAATGAAACAATACCCGAAAATTGGAAGGAATCTATCATTATACCGATTTTTAAAAAGGGGGATAAGACAGACTGCAATAACTAGGGGTATCTCACTTTTAGCAACGTGCTACAAAGTTCTGTCAAACGTAATACAAGCTAGACTCACTCCATTCGCGGAAGATATAGTAGGAGATTATCAGTGCGGATTTCGGCGCAACAGATCGACGAGCGATCAAATGTTTACCATAAGACAGTTGTTATAGAAAAAGTGTGAATTTTGCGAAACCATACACCAACTATTTATAGATTTTAAAAAAGCGTACGACTATTAAGCGAAGCAAAATGTATCAAATTCTAGTACTTCTCGGTGTACCGAAACAACTCGTGAGATTAATTCAAATATGTCTGAACGGAAGCACGGGAAAGGTCCGAGTAGGTGGTAATGTATCAGAACCCTTCATGATACGCGATGGTTTAAAACAAGGGGATGGGCTCTCTACGGTGCTGTTCAACTTAACGTTAGAGTATGTCGTTAGAAAAATGCAGGTTAGCCAGCTGGGCGCAACGCTTAATGGAACAACGCAGATACTAGGCTACGCAGATGATTTGGATATACTGGGGGATTGTAGGGAAACGGTAGCAAGAATAATTCCGCTCCGCGAAAATGATATTATTTTCCCTGCGTATTCTCTTCGAGCAGAATTTCTAATAATTTCGCTCCGCAAAACAATTCTTCGTTACTTGGAGCAATTATTTCCTTACAGTAATTTGCATGATAAATAACTATAAATAATTATTGTAGCAATAGATTTGCGTTTCAGCATGTATTATCAATTGTATAGTGCGATGAAAATCCCTCCCGTAATATTCTTATCATTCTATTCGCGTGCTGACAAAAATATCTCATTTTTCTATATAGTCACTTGATAATGTTAGACAAGTGCATACCTCACAAAAATTATCTTTAAAGTTGCTTGCATAATTAATTAAAAAATAAGTCTTATTTCTTAGAAATATACTGTTACTAATAAAAGATAGATAAGAAAAAACAGCATTGCAAAATATTACAGTATTAAAACGTTTAGAATTTAACATTTAGAAATCATATAATTCTGCGCTCCATTCGATGTAACGTGGTAGACTTTTTAAAATTAGAGTTATCAAACTACGAATCCCGTACTATATCTTATCACGTGAAAACAAGTTGTTGCTTAAAATAATAGAGATCTTGTGTCAGTGTTTTTTTTATACACATGTGTATGCATAGGCCCTATCCATTGAGATATAGACATATATACATAAAAAGTATAATTTACAATGTGTATATACATTGTACAAGATGTTATGTACCTTGATCCACGCTAGTAAGTCTATACAACGATGAATAGTAAGGTCTATGGCACAAAACGCTGAAAGACATCCTTTATTTATCTAGCTGACAACTGGTTTCCTATGCAGTTTTTTGCTAGACATATGACCCGAAAGATATGGACTTCTGTTGACAATCTATTTAAAAACATTGATATACTGTTAAAATGTTAGTATAAAGAAAAGAATCGGCCAAGTTACGCTTATCCATGTTGTAATCTCGCTACGCTTAGGTGCTAACCTAACAGTGCCAGAAAGGACTACTTACGACACAAATAAGCGAGGCTAAAATGTGGATTTAAGCCAGACATTGTTATAAACAATTTTGTCAATGGAGACTTTTAAAAAGTAAAAGTAAAAGTACATACATACCTCGTATGATATAATTTTTCTAAAAAATAAATACACTTTACTACTACTAATAATTTTAATAATTATAGTATATTATTTTTAATTTCTTACATTGATCCATTTAATTCAGTTACTGTCATATTTTACAGTTTTCTTATCTGTAACATAAACCTTTACTGTAAATAAAGTACAACTAAAGCCAATTTGTTTAAGCTATGCATTAGATTGATTATATAAGATAAGTGTATTTTGTTCTAACACTCATCTAAAATTTTGATTTGTGAAAGATCTTTTTGGATATTTACTAAATCGTTGCATAACTTTCAAGCAATGTATGTGCATAAAAAATCTATTATATATTGATTAAATAATTGATAATGCTTAATAATTATCTTAATTTTTCACTAATTGTATAACCTAGAAAAATTATACTTACTTAGCATTTGCTTCATTTTGTGTTTACAGTTTTTCTTAACTTATTAATTAGTTGTATTATCAATAAAAATACTTGTCAGACTCGTTAAAACATCAGATTTAGATGAAATCAAACTCTTCAAGTACTTAAAATTTAGCAAATAAAGTTTTTACTGCGTATTCTGTTCAATCTGTATTATAATAATTCCGCTCCGCGAAAATGATATTATTTTCCCTGCGTATTCTCTTCGAGCACAATTTCTGATAATTTCGCTCCGCAAAACAATTCTTCGTTACTTGGTGCAATTATTTCCTTACAGCAATTTGCATGATAAATAGCGATCATAGGTTTATATTGCTGCGCACATTATCAATTTTATATGAAGGTAAAAGGTAAATATACCATAATATTGATACTGCTCTGCTCGTCTGTGGAAAAACATAACTCTGATTTTATCACTATCTAACTTTACACATATAGTTAATTTGAAAAAAAATAGTGTTTCTAATAAAGAGACTTCTTGTATCCATTTATTTTCATCTACTAGAACTAGAAAAATGAAGAAATTTTTACTGCAATAATCTAGTACCAAGACAATATTGTGAAATAAGAGTAATTATTTATACCAGCCCGGCATTGACACGATCAGAGAATTGTGTGGAGGACACTGATTTTCAATTTAGGGTGCACTTTGCGCATACTCTATCAAAAATAATATATTTTATATAAATGGAGATTTTTGATGGATATTACTACAAAAATTGTAAATGGTTTCTACGAGCAATAGGATTATGGCCGTATCAACGTAGAACTCGACGGATTATCAGTTATATTATATTTTTTACAATCAATCTATCTTTAGCAATACCACAAGTAAGTAAGATTATATAATCCAAAAATGAATTAATTAAATATCACGTTTCTAATATTTAATTTTTATAATTTATCTACTTGATCAAATAATTACCTTATATATTTTTGTATAACACGTGCATAAAAAAGACCATTTTAGGCGCCTATAAACTGGGCCGAAAATAGGGTTTTCCGAGCGTCACACAAAAAGTAGAGCGAGGGTCCCTGATCACAATACATGTATCAATTAATCCATTTTCGCCCCCTATATAGGTAGAACGAGCCTACAATAATCGGAGAATCGGAAATCGAGCAGACCAAAAATGGTCGTTTTCGCCTCTAAAGGCGAAAACGACCATTTTCGGTCCACTCGATGCATTTTTTTTGTTCATCTCCTTACTAAAGCTTTAAATCGTTAAAAACTGTTGAAACAAATTCCAAAATATCAAAATTTTCCAAAATTTCGAAAAATTTTCAATTTTTCTAAAAATTTCTCAAAATGTTTAAATTTGCCAAAATTTTCAAATTTTCAAATTTGCCAAATTTTTCAAATTTTCACATTTACCAAAATTTTCACATTTACCAAAATTTTCAAAATTCTCAAAATTTTTCGAAATTTGCAGTTTATTGAAATTTTGTTTTACTAAATTTTAAAAGCTTAACTAAAAATATATTTTAATAAATTGTTGAAAATAAAAATCAAGCAGGGTATAGCTTCTGACGGTGCATATATTTAATACAAAAAAGAACAAGAAATTAATACAATTATGACAGCGTAGTCAGATGTCAGTGAAGCGTTCGACTGGACAACTGCTCGCTTGCTCGATTCGGGGGGGTTATTCTGAAGTGAAATACTTGATGATTTATCACTAGGGATTTTATATATCACCGTGAATAAGAAATTATTCAAAATCTCTAGAATGGTAGATGTTTTTGAGAATGATAATATAATAACCTAAAAATGTAAACAATATAAGAAAAATACAAAAAATTCATTTAAAATTAATTGTACAACTTTCACTTGCTTAGTAGCATAATTTATTATACCCTGCCCTTCCTTAATCCATTTCACATTATATACTTATTTACAAATTTTTTATTTAAAAATGATCTCACTCTATAGAATTCTAGCGACTATATTTATTTAAATATAATTAGCCAAGCTACACGTAACTCTCCAGAAGCCAGTTGCTCTTGGGCAGACTTGGATTTCACAACTAACTCAACAAAAGGCAAAAAAAAATGTCAACAAAAGAAACACTGCACCGAAGAAAAAGCGAGATGGTGTGTAATTAATTCATGAGCATATATTTTGATTGATAAATTATAAGTAAAATAATATAATAAGATTCTCACATTAAAAATTTTAAATAATTACTATTTTTGTTTCCTTGCAGAAGATTCAAGTTCAGCTCTTGCTGCACACAATGAACACATGAATATGTGGCAAATATATCTGAGAGTTTGAAGTCTGTAGCGCGAAACCAACTTGATGAAATGAGAGTTATGTGCGAAAACCACCGTCATACAAATTCATTGCTCGAGGAACTCATCTCAATACTAAAATCTATTTTGCTGTCAATCCTATATCTTCTACATTAAATCAAGAAAGTTCTGTTCAACATGAATCAGTTGAATGTGTTGAGCGAGTCGAAGATGATATTCAACCTATGAGATCGCCATCTCCAACAAATCCTGACCCCATCAATGAAGTTGATGAAAACGAAGAAATAGAAGAAATGGAAATACTTGAAGATGAAGTTGACTTTGAAGAAATTATGCGCCACATCAAAAAATCAAAGTATTAAATCTTCATTGATTTTTTTATGACATGCTAATCGATGCAGCTCTATTTCAATGATAGTTTCAAAGTTTTTCATGGAGGGTTATGATGTTTTAATTTTTTACTTTGTAATGTATTTTTTAAAAGAATTTTTTTTAGCAAGGGCTTTACTGTATATTATCAGTTTTAATAGCTCATCTTTTGCAACATTAATCATATAATGGTTTAAATTTTTTCTATAAATGTACATTTGTTATTCGAACAAAAAACAGACTTTGTACGCATGATATTTTATATTGTATACATGATTGTAATATTAAAAAATAGAACAATAATATGTGAGGATTCAATAAATTTACATAATAATTCTAACGATTATCTTATTTCTAGATTTGCGTTGAGGTGGGGTTCTACCAAATATTTAACCTTTTTCCAACTTTTTATGAACATTTTTTATGAGCCGCGTTATTATAGTTGCCACGCTTTTATATCAATAAATACGATATAATAATGTTACCATTATATCTTTATTTACATTTTAAAAATATTCAATAGCGATAAGCTTTATCATAGAGTTTTAAAAGTGTATCACGTTCATTTTCAAAATCGGTTCGCGCATTTTCATTGCGTATCGCGGAAATAACTAGGAAAATACTATTCATCCCAAAAAAATCTACTGCTACAGAACTGAAAACAATATGTATCGCTCTTTGCTTATCCTGTATCACTGTATTTATCACTTCAATCAATCAAGTATTTATATTCCATTTAATAAGTTAATGAAATTATAGTCTACTACAGTGCGCGCAGCGCACTGCGCCAAGTCTAGTAATTATAAAATGAGCAGATGCGCTGCCGAGTTCGGCGACGGACTAGGCACGGCTCTGTTCTTGGGTTTTCCCAGCTACAATAAAACAAAAACTGAATAATATTTCAAAATATTAAAACTAAGTTTTAACAAACACTCCAACATAAATAAAATAATTAAATTATATATATATATATATATATATATACACATATATATGAATCTATACACGCCCACCGTAGTGGACGACTCGAAAAACTTCATTCTCGATCCACTTCATAGGCGACCCAAAGGGTCTTCCTTATACACTTGTTATAAAAAGCACGGTGAACAACGAGGGGCGAATGTGCTTTTCCAGACTCGAATGATGTCGGAGCACGAGTGGTAGTCGAGGGCGCCGTAGGCGCCCGAGACGGACACGAGTGTTCAAACATCATCCTCGCTTGGAAAAGCCCATTTTCGCCCCTTGTTGTACAATGTACTATTTCCTGAATATTCAGTAAAAATCCTTTTTCATTTATAATTTTTTAATCCAGGGTATCATACTAATAAGAAATTTGGACAATTCCAAAATTATGCTTGAAAATACGGTTGCCTTAATGTTTACAACTGTTTGCATGTCAAAATATTCCGTTACATACTCAAGTGCAAAACAGGTACATGAAAAAAAAATAGCCATAATAGTTTTATGTGTAAAAGTAATGCCTTTTATTTGTAGTTTTATAAACAAAATAATTCGAGCTTCAAACACTACATATTTAATATTATTTAAAACAATAATATTTAAATTTTATTCAATATCATGCATTCAATGTAATAATAACTTCTGAACTGCAATTATATAACTTTAGAAATAGCAGAATTGCTTCTTAAACTGGTACTCAAAAGTTTTTATCATTTTACACATAGCTCGACTTATTACTTTTACAAATAGTAAAAGATTGGAAAACATTGGAAGATAAAACTGAAAGAAAAATACTAGAGAAAAATACTGGACAAGGCAGAGCATTAGTTCTGATTTATACATGTAATTTTTACAAGTCGTTTTTAGTATAACATATGAAATCAAAATAAGAGCTGTTATGACACTAATTATATTATTTTTTCAGATTATCTTCTGTTCGCTTGGATGATATACACATTTATGCCCTTTACACCATATTTTTTGGACCAGATATTTCCATTGCGAAATGGAACACGTCCTATACAATTACCATTTTATGCAGATTACGTAATTTTTAATCAACTTGATTATCATTATTGGTGTTGCGGGCATATTGCAGTTGTATATTTTACGAGCTTCTTTCTATACTCAGGCGTTGATGGAGCTTACGTGTTAACTGTTAAACACGTTTGTGGATTATTTGCGATAACGTGGTATGGAAATGAAATACGATTTTATTGTAAATCTAAAATGGCATTCTTTTGATTAATAGTTTCGAATTATAAGCAATAGAATAGAGACAATGGGAAACTCTCAAAAAACAGATGAGGCTAGATATGAGCAAAAAAATTATTCTACAGTCAAAGGAGAAATGGCAGGAGCTGTGATTTTACACAATGAAACAATAAGGTTAATTTAGTATAATATGCTTGCTTATACAACTTTCCGAATAAATCTGTTATTTTGGCGTTTTTTTGTTCCTTAGAAGCGTTGACTTATTGGAAAATTCATTCAGCAAATGTTTTCTTATAGTTGAAGGATTATGTGTAATTGGACTTGCTCTTGAATCAGTTTATGCAAAAGTAATTTATTTAAATAATCATAATTAAATAATGAATATTTTCATCATGAAATATTTATTGGATATAATCATGACGAAAATAATTTTAGATGCTTTTTATAGAAAACGAGATCTTCAAGTTTTTACGGTCTGGTGCTTTTATTATTGGTGTAATAATACACTTGCTATATCTTAACTGGGTTGGCCAACAAGTTATCGATAGTAGTTCAAAAATATTTTATTCCTCGTAAGTATTTTTAACTTAAACAGATCAGGAGTTATTTGTAATGGCACATAAATTCATAAAAATAACTATTGATTGCACCCTGTAGAAATGTTAACAATTTGCAGCAAAATTCTTAATGTATGTAACACAAAAGTGTATAGTTATTATATATACATATACATACGGATATTTAAAATGAGAACTAAATATTGACATGAGGTCCGAAAATGCTTTTATGTAACACGCGAACGATTTTCGCATTTTTCGTACCTATTAATAGGGACTAAAGTGACTCTTTTTTGACCGGCGGGCAAAAAAGTTATTTTAGCGGACAATAAAAACCATTATTGCCCGCTAAAAAGTCTGTATTGCCCGCAAATTTTTTTTTTGTAATTTAAAAAAAAAGTTTATTTTGATAAATTTGCATTATTTATTTATTTATTAAATTTCTAATAATTCGACATTATTAATAAAATTTGCAATAATCGCATAAAAATTAAAATTAGGCTATTCACGGAAATACATTATAGCAGGAGATTGAATAATTCAAATTCAACGTTGCAATCAATAAATAAAAAATATACAAACTGTTATGTTCTTGAACAATACATAATTTATAACTAAATATAAATTAACATTGTCGAAATTTCTTATTTTTTTCATTAAAACCCTTTACATAATACTTTTTTACATTTTTTTTCAATTTTCTCATTATAAATTCGGTACTGTTAAAATCAATTATTTATTTACAAAAAAAAACAAAAATGAATTTGCCTTTTATATAATGATTGAACAAGACAAGAGCACGGTTGCCGTGTCAAAAATAGTCATATCAGTCCCTCTTAATACGTACGAAAAAACGCGAAAATACGTCCGCGCGTTACATAAAATATGGTGTGCACCAAGGGCTAAGTGGGCTTTTTGGCCTTGTGAATTTTGCAGTACTCGTCTGCGGCTGGTAAACCCGCCTTGTTTCGTACTACAAAATCCACACTCGGCCTAAAAAAGCCCACTTTACGCCCTTGGTACACAATATACTATTTTCAATGGTCACTTACCAGTTGACCAATAAAAATGATTAATTTAATTAGTAAAATTAATGATTAAAAATAAATAATGAATCAACTTAAAATTCTATAACAGTTATTTTAGTAAATGGTATATGACCTCCGCTAAAGCCATAAAGATCATACAAATAATTATGTGCCGTTCATTTAACCCATGCGAATTGACTGCTGACAAAATAGCAACGCTTTCGATAGAAAGTTTTGGAATCGTGAGTAAAATCATTCTTATTTTTCATTTACTTTTATTTTGTACTCAATTCCAACTGTGGATATCTTTTGTTCCAGCTTATGAAAACATCTGTCTCATATTTTACCGTTTTTCTATCTGTAACATAAATATAAATATACAAAGATGTAATTATTTTGTGACTAATTTAAAAGTAATATAAATATTATATATATATATATATATATATATATATATATATATATATATATATATATATATATATATATATATATATATATATATATATATATATATATATATATATATATATACTTAAACACTGTATTGTCTATTATGTCGTTGAGTCGATTTGTTGTGAAGTTATTGATTTTATTTATTTAAATTATATGTTCTGTTTCGTAAAATTAACACTATATAAATCACGCATACGCACATTTGTTTATTTTTTTTTAAATTTCAGTGAGATGAAAATAGGCAACAGTCACTATCATTATACAAGGTGTCAGTATTCTTTGAAAGCTGTAATATGATCATATCTAAGGCAGCGTTGAAAGGCAACTGCTCTGACTTTGCGTACCCATAAAGCATAATCAATAATTATAACGAAGAAAATAGTTCGTGGTGCCACCTGCAACCACTTCGCTCAACACTAACGACGGATAGGCAGGGGCCGCTGATGGCTGGGCCGGGAACTTCAATGCGCACATGCGTGTCGAGATGGGGTTCGGGTTCTTGGTGTTTTTTTTTTTGGGGGGGGGGACGGAACGACTGGGAGGGCATGAGGGATATAGAGAGATGCTTGTGGAAGGAGAGAAGCGGTGGGAGAGATGAGAAAGATGTTTGGCAATACCACAAGTAAGTAAGATTATATAATCCAAAAATGAATTAATTAAATATCACGTTTCTAATGTTTAATTTTTATAATTTATTTACTTGATCAAATAATTACCTTACATATTTTTTTATAACACGTGCATAAAAAAGACCATTTTCGGCACCTATAAACTGGGCCGAAAATGGGGTTTTCCGAGCGTCACAAAAAAAGTAGAGCGAGAGTCCCTGATCACAATACATGTATCAATCAATCCATTTTCGCCCCCTATATAGGTAGAACGAGCCTAGAATAATCGGAGAATCGGAAATCGAGCAGACCGAAAATCGCTCTAAAGGCGAAAACGACCATTTTCGGTCCGCTCGATGCATTTTTTTTGTTCATCTCCTTGCTAAAGCTTTAAATCGTTAAAAAATGTTGAAAGAATTTCCAAAATATCAAAATTTTCCAAAATTTCGGAAAATTTTCAATTTTTTCTAAAAATTTCTCAAAATGTTTAAATTTACCAAAATTTTCAAATTTTCAAAATTCTCAAAATTTTTCAAAATTTGCAGTTTATTGAAATGTTGTTTTACTAAATTTTAAAAGCTTTACTAAAAATATATTTTAATAAATTGTTGAAAATAAAAATCAAGCAGGGTATAGCTTCTGACGGTGCATATATTTATTAATACAAAAAAGAACAAGAAATTAATAGAAGTATGACAGCGTAGTCAGATGTCAGTGAAGCGTTCGACTGGACAACTGCTCGCTTGCTCGATTCGGGGGGGTTATTCTGAAGTGAAATACTTGATAATTTATCACTAGGGATTTTATATATCACCGTGAATAAGAAATTATTCAAAATCTCTAGAATGGTAGATGTTTTTGAGAATGATAGTATAATAACCTAAAAATGTAAACAACATAAGAAAAATACAACAAATTCATTTAAAATTAATTGTACAACTTTCACTTGCTTAGTAGCATAATTTATTATACCCTGCCCTTCCTTAATCCATTTCACATTATATACTTATTTACAAATTTTTTATTTAAAAATGATCTCACTCTATAGAATTCTAGCGACTTTATTTATTTAAATATAATTAGCCAAGCTACACGTAACTCTCCAGAAGCCAGTTGCTCTTGGGCAGACTTGGATTTCACAACTAACTCAACAAAAGGCAAAAAAAAATGTCAACAAAAGAAACACTGCACCGAAGAAAAAGCGAGATGGTGTGTAATTAATTCATGAGCATATATTTTGATTGATAAATTATAAGTAAAATAATATAATAAGATTCTCACATTAAAAATTTTAAATAATTACTATTTTTGTTTCCTTGCAGAAGATTCAAGTTCAGCTCTTGCTGCACACAATGAACACATGAATATGTGGCAAATATATCTGAGAGTTTGAAGTCTGTAGCGCGAAACCAACTTGGTGAAATGAGAGTTATGTGCGAAAACCACCGTCATACAAATTCATTGCTCGAGGAACTCATCTCAATACTAAAATCTATTTTGCTGTCAATCCTATATCTTCTACATTAAATCAAGAAAGTTCTGTTCAACATGAATCAGTTGAATGTGTTGAGAGAGTCGAAGATGATATTCAACCTATGAGATCGCCATCTCCAACAAATCCTGACCCCATCAATGAAGTTGATGAAAACGAAGAAATAGAAGAAATGGAAATACTTGAAGATGAAGTTGACTTTGAAGAAATTATGCGCCACATCAAAAAATCAAAGTATTAAATCTTCATTGATTTTTTTATGACATGCTAATCGATGCAGCTCTATTTCAATGATAGTTTCAAAGTTTTTCATGGAGGGTTATGATGTTTTAATTTGTTACTTTGTAATGTATTTTTTAAAAGAATTTTTTTTAGCAAGGGCTTTACTGTATATTATCAGTTTTAATAGCTCATCTTTTGCAACATTAATCATATAATGGTTTAAATTTTTTCTATAAATGTACATTTGTTATTCGAACAAAAAACAGACTTTGTACGCATGATATTTTATATTGTATACATGATTGTAATATTAAAAAATCATATGTATAGAACAATAATATGTGAGGATTCAATAAATTTACATAATAATTCTAACGATTATTTTATTTCTAGATTTGCGTTGAGGTGGGGTTCTACCAAATATTTAACCTTTTTCCAACTTTTTATGAACATTTTTTATGAGCCGCGTTATTATAGTTGCCACGCTTTTATATCAATAAATACGATATAATAATGTTACCATTATATCTTTATTTACATTTTAAAAATATTCAATAGCGATAAGCTTTATCATAGAGTTTTAAAAGTGTATCACGTTCATTTTCAAAATCGGTTCGCGCATTTTCATTGCGTATCGCGGAAATAACTAGGAAAATACTATTCATCCCAAAAAAATCTACTGCTACAGAGCTGAAAACAATATGTATCGCTCTTTGCTTATCCTGTATCACTGTATTTATCACTTCAATCAATCAAGTATTTATATTCCATTTAATAAGTTAATGAAATTATAGTCTACTACAGTGCGCGCAGCGCACTGCGCCAAGTCTAGTAATTATAAAATGAGCAGATGCGCTGCCGAGTTCGGCGACGGACTAGAAGAAGCAGCTACAATAAAACAAAAACTGAATAATATTTCAAAATATTAAAACTAAGTTTTAACAAACACTCCAACATAAATAAAATAATTAAATTATATATATATATATATATATATATATATATATATATATATATATACACACCTATATATGAATCTATACACGCCCACCGTAGTGGACGACTCGAAAAACTTCATTCTCGATCCACTTCATAGGCGACCCAAAGGGTCTTCTTTATACACTTGTTATAAAAAGCACGGTGAACAACGAGGGGCGAATGTGCTTTTCCAGACTCGAATGATGTCGGAGCACGAGTGGTAGTCGAGGGCGCCGTAGGCGCCCGAGACGGACACAAGTGTTCAAACATCATCCTCGCTTGGAAAAGCCCATTTTCGCCCCTTGTTGTACAATGTACTATTTCCTGAATATTCAGTAAAAATCCTTTTTCATTTATAATTTTTTAATCCAGGGTATCATACTAATAAGAAATTTGGACAATTCCAAAATTATGCTTGAAAATACGGTTGCCTTAATATTTACAACTGTTTGCATGTCAAAATATTGCATTACATACTCAAGTACAAAACAGGTACATGAAAAAAAAAATAGCCATAATAGTTTTATGTGTAAAAGTAATACCTTTTATTTGTAGTTTTATAAACAAAATAATTCGAGCTTCAAACACTACATATTTAATATTATTTAAAACAATAATATTTAAATTTTATTCAATATCATGCATTCAATGTAATAATAACTTCTGAACTGCAATTATATAACTTTAGAAATAGCAGAATTGCTTCTTAAACTGGTACTTAAAAGTTTTTATCATTTTACACATAGCTCGACTTATTACTTTTACAAATAGTAAAAGATTGGAAAACATTTGAAGATAAAACTGAAAGAAAAATACTAGAGAAAAATACTGGACAAGGCACAACATTAGTTCTGATTTATACATGTAATTTTTACAAGTCGTTTCTAGTATAACATATGAAATCAAAATAAGAGCTGTTATGACACTAATTATATTATTTTTTCAGATTATCTTCTGTTCGCTTGGATGATATACACATTTATGCCCTTTACACCATATTTTTTGGACCAGATATTTCCATTGCGAAATGGAACACGTCCTATACAATTACCATTTTATGCAGATTACGTAATTTTTAATCAACTTGATTATCATTATTGGTGTTGCGGGCATATTGCAGTTGTATATTTTACGAGCTTCTTTCTATACTCAGGCGTTGATGGAGCTTACGTGTTAACTGTTAAACACGTTTGTGGATTATTTGCGATAACGTGGTATGGAAATGAAATACGATTTTATTTTAAATCTAAAATGGCATTCTTTTGATTAATAGTTTCGAATTATAAGCAATAGAATAGAGACAATGGGAAACTCTCAAAAAACAGATGAGGCTAGATATGAGCAAAAAAATTATTCTACAGTCAAACGAGAAATGGCAGGAGCTGTGATTTTACACAATGAAACAATAAGGTTAATTTATTATAAAATGCTTGCTTATACAACTTTCCGAATAAATCTGTTATTTTGGCGTTTTTTTGTTCCTTAGAAACGTTGACTTATTGGAAAATTCATTCAGCAAATGTTTTCTTATAGTTGAAGGATTATTTTTATTATCACTTGCTCTTGAATCAGTTTATGCAAAAGTAATTTATTTAAATAATCATAATTAAATAATGAATATTTTCATCATGAAATATTTATTCGATATAATCACGATGAAAATAATTTTAGATGCTTTTTACAGAAAACGAGATCTTCAGGTTTTTACGGGCTGGTGCTTTTATTATTGGTGTAATACTACACTTGCTATATCTTAACTGGGTTGGCCAACAAGTTATCGATAGTAGTTCAAAAATGTTTTATTCCTCGTAAGTATGTTTAACTTAAACAGATCAGGAGTTATTTGTAATGGCACATAAATTCATAAAAATAACTATTGATTGCACCCTGTAGAAATGTTAACAATTTGCAGCAAAATTCTTAATGTATGTAACACAAAAGTGTATAGTTACATACGGATATTTAAAATGAGAACTAAATATTGACATGAGGTCCGAAAATGCTTTTATGTAACACGCGAACGATTTTCGCATTTTTCGTACCTATTAATAGGGACTTAATTGACTCTTTTTTGACCGGTGGGCAAAAAAGTTATTTTAGCGGGCAATAAAAACCTTTGTTGCCCGCATATTCAAACAGCGGGCAATAATGGCCTTTATTGCCTGCTAAAAAGTCTTTATTGCCCGCAAAATTTTTTATTTGTAATTTAAAAAAAAAAGTTGATTTTGATAAATTTGCATTATTTATTTATTTTATATAATGTTTGAACAAGACAAGAGCACGGTTGCCGTGTCAAAAAATAGTCACATCAGCCCCTCTTAACACGTACGAAAAAACGCGAAAATACGTCTGCGCGTTACATAAACTAGGGCTAAGTGGGCTTTTTGGCCTCGTGGATTTTGCAGTACGAGTCAAGGCGAGTTAGCATCTCGCCTTGACTCGTACTGCAAAATCCACACTCGGCCTAAAAAAGCCCACTTTACGCCCTTGGTACACAATATACTATTTTCAATGGTCACTTACCAGTTGGCCAATAAAAATGATTAATTTAATTATTAAAATTAATGATTAGTAATAAATAATGAATCAACTTAAAATTCTATAACAGTTATTTTAGTAAATGGTATATGACCTCCGCTAAAGCCATAAAGATCATACAAATAATTATGTGCCGTTCATTTAACCAATGCGAATTGACTGCTGGCAAAATAGCAACGCTTTCGATGGAAAGTTTTGGAATCGTGAGTAAAATCATTCTTATTTTTCATTTACTTTTATTTTTTACTCAACTCCAACTGTGGATATCTTTTGTTCCAGCTTATGAAAACATCTGCCTCATATTTTACCGTTTTCCTATCTGTAACATAAATATAAATATACAAAGATGTAATTATTTTGTGACTAATTTAAAAGTAATAGAAATATATTATATATATATATATATATATATATATACTTAAACACTGTATTGTCTATTATGTCGTTGAGTCAATTTGTTGTGAAGTTATTGATTTTATTTATTTGAATTATATGTTCTGTTTCGTAAAATTAACACTATATAAATCACGCATACGCACATTTGTTTATTTTTTAAAAAATTTCAGTGAGATGAAAATAGGCAACAGTCACTATCATTATATAAGGTGTTAGTATTCTTTGAAAGCTGTAATATGATCATATCTAAGGCAGCGTTGAAAAGCAACTGCTCTGACTTTGCGTACCCATAAAGTATAATCAATAATTATAACGAAGAAAATACGTTTGTTTAAATCAATCTCAGGCCGGTTCGTGGTGCCACCTGCAACCACTTCGCTCAACACTAACGACGGATAGGCAGGGGCCGCTGATGATAAGAAAGGCATTCAGGTTACCATCAAATTTTCATATAGCGAAAACTGCTCTTACTATACAAGAAAATATAATTTGATTTATTAATTATTGAGCTTAACTGATAGCTTTGATAGACTTATTATAATTGTGCAATAAATAGAGAAGATAGTTGAACATGATTATTTTTTAAAAATGTAAAATGAATCCTGGCTGGAACATTTTAAGCATTGAAATCACTTTAAAGTTTCTTCCTACTCATATAAGCAGTCTCTGAGAGTTTGAATTCAAATTCTAATCTATACGTCGAGTCGAATTGAAGTCTCCTACAAAACGAAGTCATTTTTAAAAGATTTTTTCATAGTTGTAAAGCAAATATTTTCTAGATTGTCTTAATAATTTAATTTACTTTCTGTACATTTGTATCCCTAGTATATAATACGTATCAAAATATACCGTTGCTAATAAAAGATAGATAAGAAAATACAGCATTTCCGAATATTGCAGCATTAAAACGTTTGGAATTTAACATTTAGAAATCATATAATTCTTCACTCCATTCAATGTAACATCGTAAACTTTTTAAAACGCTTGCAGTTATCAAACTACCAATCCCGTACTATATCTTATCATGTCGGTTTCGCTCCTTATCGGCACTTCAATTAGCGCATAAAACTCCAGCAAAGGCGAACAAAGCACACTTGTAGCGACATATGTACAAGTGTACATACATATTTGAAAAAATAGTTTGAAAATAATCTACTCCCTATATATCGAAAATGAAAAGTAGGTGACTGTTGAGCGTGTGCGATAAGATCAAGATATCTTTCGTTTGTATAAAATGAAATGAATCAGCGGGTACAAAATAAAATCAATGCAATTTTGTGCTTCGTCCGGTCACTTTAGTATATTTTGTCATGTAAGAGAGTTCGTTTTAAATGAAAGCCAATAGTTTAGAAAATAACGTTTGAACTTTCGTAGAAATAAATCGACGAATGTAACTCCGATGACTAGCTTACGAAATCCGCCGCATTTAGAAATCTTCCTTTATTGATTTTTGGATGTCGTGCGGTTTTCAAAGGGCTGTAGGCGCGCAAGTACGGAAGAAGTTGCAAACAGCTGTGATCGATTTTCACACTTATCCGTGAATACTTTCTAAATAGTTCAGTTAATTTACGATAATTTGTTTATCATCACTGCATAGAGTAAAATACAAAAGCACTCGATAATAATGTTGCATAATAACTTTTACAATCCATCGTATGACGAAATAATACAAGTATTTTTGTGAAAAAAAGCTACAAGTTTAGTCGTAAACACACCGAAGCTTTATATATCATTTCGAATAACAAATGTCACGAGCATATCGCTCACTAAATACCACTGATTTGATAAAGTTCCAATATATGACTATCCATATCTGACTCATATCTTGAACTTTTCCAGGTCACATGCCTTCTTTCACTCAAGACGATGCGTATTTCAACTAAATCCTCGACGAGTTATTCTCCGTCATTTAAAATAGTATATCATCGCCGCAGATAAAACAAATCACCCGCATGAGCTGAATACACGTCTATACGTGAAAAGAAAAATCAACCGCATCAAAAGTAAATAAAAACTACGTGCGAAAATTCCACTTATATACCATACAAGGGAAAATATGTCCCCCAATAAAAGTACAAGCTTCCATATCTCATCAAATCATCCCTGCCTACCCCCGGCGCCTAATAGCAGTAGATCCACTCATCTCCTAAACGCCAGAAGGGAAAAAGTCTCTCGCCAATCATCGCCCATATATTAATATTCATGAGCCCCCCAGAGCTTGGGCCATACATCAAAATCGTCGGTCGGTCAAGCAGAGCTCGGCCTCCTCCTTCCCTCCTCGCAAACACACATACACACACACGCAGTGGAGCAGCAAGAGTCGCATCAGCCGCGAGATCTATATATAACCCACTCACGCGCATTTGTATATAATGTTAAAACTCGAAACGCCAAGAGACAGAGAGCACACTTATAAAACGTAAAGTATATAGTAGCAACGGCGGCAAAAAGCTCGTGCATCGAACCCGTCGCCGCAAAGAGGCGAGGGAGTAGGAGGTAAATGAGCGCGACTCATCGAGAGCAGCGGGAGAAACACAAGTGAAAAAAAAAGACAACAATGCCAACGCCGAGGAGCGAAGGGGGAGTAGGCGCAGTTTTAGAGAGAGGGAACAGCTCTCGGAGGAGCGAGAGAGAGAGAGAGAGAGAGAGAGAGAGAGAGAGAGAGAGAGAGCAAAGCTCGCGCGCACCCTAACGGTCGTGCGCGAGAGAAGGACGGCGCGAGAGCTTTTTAAAGTCGCGGGGACACGATCGAAGATGGCGAGCTGCTGCGCGGGTAGGGTGGCTCGCTCTCCTCCGACGGCGCAGTCTGGCTCTGTGTGAGTGCGACTGCCAGCAGCGGACGCCGCCACGAAGGGAAAGCTCGCGGCTATCCGACACTCCTCGTCGTCCTCGTCGTCGTCGAGCTCGCAAGCTGAGCTTCGCGGTGAGTACTGCACCCACGCATACGCACATATAGCTATATGTGTATACGTACTCTATATACCGAGTCGAGTAGCACAGCGCGACGTCGATGTCCTCGGGTTTCGTCACTTTCGGTATCCACACAATCACACACGCACACGTCCTATAGGAGCTAGTCCGCATACACTCGCGAGCGATGGGAACCTGGCCTGACGCGGACGTGAGTGCGCGCGGAGCTGCACGCGTGCGCCGTGTGCTGCAGCGCGAAAATGCGAAACGCGAGATCGTCGTCGCGTTTAGCACTGCTGTGTATGTATAACGTGTGGGTATGTGTATCAGGGTAAGATGGGCAGTATGATCGCTCTTGGGGACCTGGCCCGGGAACTTCAATGCGCACATGCGTGTCGAGACGGGGTTCGGGTTCATGGTGGTTTTTTTTTGGGACGGAACGAGTGGGAGGGAATGAGGGATATAGAGAGATGCTTGTGGAAGGAGAGAAGCGGTGGGAGAGATGAGAAAGATGTTTGGAATGAGAGTAGGTGAACGCGGAGAAGAGGAAGCAGAGAGGAGAATTCTAGCTTTTAATTATCGTGCGATTTCTCTAGCGGCTTTGGCATTTCGTCGTCGTAGCATTTTATCGTTATATGTAGCTAGCGTAGACGATTTTTATCGTCGATTGAATATTGAGAAATAATTAGCTCGATGGAAAGAAAAATTTAATTGTATTTCGGAGGCATCGCCGCGTTGAGCTCGGGTTCCCTCACGTGTGATTCAACAATATGCGCTGCTGAGTCAGTAGAATGCAAGATACGGACATTCCTCGATTTTTGAACTCGGTCATATGCGCGCTGCATTCCATTTCGCGGAGATCACTCCTAAACTCGCTGTTATACACTGTGCGAAAAAATAAATCATTAATAAAAGAGGCTGCGTAAAAGTTTCCTCGAATTAACGCGATATAGCTACGCCCTAAAAGGCCCTAATGCATCTCTGCGAGCCGTACACGGTATAGAGGTCGATTATTTATTCAGAAAGTAATTCGAGGTGTATTAAAGGCGACACACACACGCGCGCGCGAGGGTAGCAGATAACAGTGGTGTAACAGTGATTGTTACTTAGTAGCCGACATGCTCGAACAGATTAGGCATCAAAGTAAATAATATAGTGTGCTCTATCTCGCATAGGTGTATAGAAGAGAGCCGGATTAATTATTCACATGGTCGTGCGGCGTTGACTTGTTCGAATCACTGCGTATGTACGTGTATATCATCGAGGCAATTTGTCCCGGAGTTGCAGTAAAGTTACAACTTGTTGACGTAATCTCTATAGTAACTTTTTCTTTATATTCGTCGATACTACGATAGAACACCAAGGTCGAGCGTTTTCTGGTCGATACGGCGCAGCTTCCGAGAGCAGGAAAGGAATCCCGCGCTCGTTCCGTTAATTATTTTTTCATCGACGGGAGAAAAAGGTATAAAGCCCCTCTGCTGCGGCTCGTATAACGAGCGAAACAAAAATGAAATTCGCAATGGTCATCGGGCGCAAAAACTAATCCCCCAAAACGAGAAAAAGAGATCAGTCATCCGCGCGCGAGAGTTAACAAAAAAGGGCTGTCACAACGAAAGGGAACGACGGAGTCTCCCGCCTCTCTCTCTCTCTCTCTCTCTCTCTCTCTCTATATATATATATATATATATATATATACATATATATATATATATATCTCTTCTCTCCGGCATCGCAGCCTCGGGACGTCGACGACGACAGTGGTAACCACGCACACGTACACGGAAACGGAGGGCAAACTTCCAGCTGTGTAAGTGCGTACACGTGCGTATACAGAGAGGCGCGGCTACGATGCTGCATCATCGGGGTATTAGTGAGCAGCTCAGCTCCCGGCGGCTAATCTATACGAGCTCACAGAGAGAGAGAGAGAGAGAGAGAGAGAGAGAGAGAGAGAGAGAGAGAGCAGAGCAGAGCAGCCTGGGCTTCTCGCTTTTCTCTGCGCGCGCGAAGAAATAAAGTTAGCCGACTGATTGGGGGGAGCAGCGCCAGCAGCTCGTCGTCGACTCTTTTTCTTCTTATTCTCGCTTTTTCGTTAACGGAGAGGCCGTAGAGAGAGGGAGTTCATGATCGGAATTTTCGGGACATAATGTGGCTTCTGTGCGCGCTAGGAAGTACGGAGGAGACTTTTATTGTCGGCTGTGACGCAATGAGAGGAGAGGGTCAGAGTTAAAAATAGTTCATTAAAAATAACCGATAGAGCGAGCGAGGGGGATTTCGAGAATGATCGTTCGCGGTTGGGTATTTTTGTTATGTATAGTTTCTTTTCTTTGAATTTCGCGGGGTTCTTGTTTGCCGAGAAGGAGGGAGAGAGAGAGAGAGAGAGAGAGAGAGAGAGAGAGAGAGAGAGAGAGAGAGAGAGAGAAAGAGATAGAGAGAGAGAGGGAGAGAGAAGGGCTATACCGTGCGGGCATTAGGCTGAGTGGAATTAGAAAAAAGGCTGGATGTCTGTCGGACGTGTGTGTGTGCACCTTTTTCTCCTGCTTGAGGTGGATTGATCCTGGTGATTTTATTTTTCTCGTGTACAGCTCGTTGGGACGGAAGTCTCCGGTAGAAAATTGACCGATAGTATATAAAGTTCGATATTGAATTGTGCTGTTGATCTTTGAACTGATTGATTGACTCTTGGGTTAGCTATACTGTGTCAGACGTTCGTTGAATGAGGTGAAATTTCAATTGTTAATCTACGAAATTATGTACACGTGACATACTCTGTATTGAGAGCTTTCTTTCTTCACCTACTAACAAGACCTCACGATTGAAAATTAGTATTCAACCATCAGCGCTTCTAAATAAGATTGCATAAAACAATCAATCACCCCAGAATTCAAATAAATTCCAATAAAAATCTCATCCGATTCACCGCGATTAAAACGTCAACTCCCCGAAAACCCGCAAAAATCCTTCTACCACCCATAAAACGCAACTCGTGCGCGCACTCTCTCTCTCTCTCTCTCTCTCTCTCTCTCTCTAAAATCAAAGCTCCTCTCCAGATCGTCTCCTGTGTATAAATTCAGCTAACTGACAAATTTAATGACGCGGCAAATAATTGGACGAAGGGCCGCAAGCAACGCGTAATTAATTGTCGGCTCCTATCCTAGAGAGTCCGAGCTAGAGCCGCCGGCTTTTTTTCGGCTCGCAAATTAAAAAACTTTCTCTCTCTCTCTTCCGGGCTGACAAATGGCGGCACCCGCTATATACATACACACGTATAGAGTAGAGAGCTAAGAGTAGGCGGGGTATGGATATCTCTTCTCAAGCGGATTAAGGGTCTTTTTCGGCACCCTCGTGTATTCCCTCATAAAAAGGCTCCGCAGACACTTGTTTCCCACACGGCGTGGCGCGTGCTCGGCCGGAATGGCTGGCCAGATAAGATTACGAAAATCTTATCATTTGAAAAGCAAATCGAGGGTTGCCGACGTTCTCATCAGCCCCGAAAGGAAAGAAAGTGACTGCTGCGGTTTCTCCTCTCGATTTACATCGGGAATCAATTTAGCCGCGTGGCGATCTCTGTATATTTGTTTGTGTGTGGAGGTATGCGTGACGTGGGTAAATAAGGGAAACGTCGAGATTATATACCCTTTGCTCGGACGGATTCGGCCCGAGCGCGCGGCTAATAACGATGAATATTGAAACGTTTTGTTGTCTTTGATATCGTTTAGCGCCGCGTGAATCGAGGCGTTACGTCGGCGTTTTTTTCTCCTTCTGTGTGTATTGTGTGTCTTGAGGGGATATATATTAGCTTCCCCCTCGTCGAGCTATCTGAATAAATACATCGACGATCGTCACAATTAGCATTGATTTCATTTGTTTCCGTTTTAATAATCCAATACCGATTCCTTCCGCTATTACAGTATACGCCTCATTCGAATATGCTAATATCCTACAGAAAAATTTCATTTATCGCAATATCCTCGTTATAAACTTTCCTTTGTCATCGGATCGAGCTGACACATGAATAATGCATTTTCCCATCATCGACGTCGAATCAATGCCGGCGAAATTTTCGGATAGCCAGATGCGTGTTTTCCAAAACAGCCGAGCATTTGCGATCGATCGCCGCCGGTAATTACATTCACAGCGTCGCGTACAAAAGAGCGAGCTCGACATATGTTTACGATTATGTGCCGAGCTCAGGCCATTTACGCTGACATACGGAATCGACTATACGCGTATAGGTCAAGATTGAAGCCGTCGATAGTAGCGCGCGCGGATGTACACAAAACACGATTATTTTTCCTCGCGTTTTGTTTTATTTTTCAGAGGCGCTATAGTGTATATATACAGGCCCGCCGGGCTTTAGAGAATCTCGCTAATGCGACGCTGATGGTATATTTAGAGAGGGAGAGCCGATCGCGACCGATATCGCTCGATCTCTTATACGATTTTGGTGTATTTGCTTTGTAGAGGTTTTTTTTAGGCCGGGAGATTCGTGTTTAGAGGAGGCTAATGGTGGATAATTCGACGGTCGGGCGAAGTCGGGGCGGGTGATGGGTATTTATTATAGTATTTTTAATTGATTAATTTTCGATTTACAACAAAGCGTGCGTTTAAAAGCTTTCCATCGTTATATTAAAACGTTTTTATCGTACTTTCCACGCGTAGCCGATAATTAATTTATCAAAAAATGTTCAAATCGAGTCGAGGTCACATTTAAAATTTTCAACGCTTGCAACACACTCGCGTGAATCTCGGCCGGTCTAAAATTCCCCGGTTTATTTATACACATCGCAAGATGTGACGACTGTATTGATCAGGAACCGCGACGCGTCGTATACACTGCATCTATATACATATACATACATGCAGATCAAAGGATCAAAGCCGCGCGTATTATATACAGTATATACCCCTATCCCAGCGAATTTCATGTATAACTCGATACACCCACCCACAGGGCAAGTATACAAGTCCCGATTATATTTTGCATTTGCATTTATAACGCGCTCCTAGATGCCGGCGGATATCGCGTTAAACCGTGATTTCGCAGATCAAAAACGGCTCGTAAGCTGAATTCACTTAAAACAGCTCTCGCTTTCGCTCTCCCACGCGCCGATCGTCGACGTCAAAAGTTCGTCAGCTCCGATCCCCCGACGCTGACTACAATGCACCGGGTAATTGAAGCGGACTCATCTTTGTCGAAAAAAAAAATAGTCGACTGTGTGTGTGTGTGTGTGTATGAGGGGGTAGAACAGATCCGACGCATACGCGTTCTGCTCTTGTTTCAGTGCGTTGAATGGACGGACTCGCTTTGCATTTTATGCTTTGCATATGGCGAGAGTTCACCCCCGAGATCTCCAGGGCCAGTTCTAATTTAATCCGAAACCGGTGGAGTAAATGTAAAAAGATTATTCCGGCCTGGCATTAGAGATTGAATGAAAGAGTAGAGGGGATCGCTGCTCTCTCTCTCTCTCTCTCTCTCTCTCTCTCTCTCTAATAATTATACTTCGAGATTCGAACAAAAGCTCGTGCTTTCGAGGCTGTGTATAAGCCACGGGCACAAAAGTCCTCCCTCTTTCTCAACCCTTTTTAGAATCTCTACGCGTGTAATCCAATTCTTACGCTTCTGGCCGGCGACGTGTCTGCAAAATCATCAATTTTTCCCTCGTATCCAACACGCCTATCCCCAACTGTTCTCCTCTACGCACACACACTATGTATATATAGCGTCGAGCAGAGTCTCTTAAATGTTAAACTTGGTCTAAGTAACTCTCGATCGCCGGATGGACTCTCGCTTTCGCTCTCCTGTTGCGGAGGGTCGCAGTTTCGAAGCGTATGTGCTGCGAGGGTCAGACCAGAGGGAAGAAAAGAAATAGAGCGAAAGAGAGAGAGAGAGAGAGAGAGAGAGAGAGAGCTGCGCGGCGGGAAAAAGAAATTGGCGAAACTCGTGACTAACCGCGCGCACGTGTCTCTCGGTTCGGCTAAAAGGAAAATCTACTGGCCTCGTCTGAGCTCTATCTCCTCCCTATTCTCTCTGCGTCTACTGTCTATATATACCTATACATTGTGTTCTCTGCTCTCCTTTCATTTCAGATATCTCTCGTGCGACGGACGCTTCTAGCCCCTGCTGCCTCGGCGCTAACTAAGACTTCAACTCCAGAAGGAATAGAAGAGAGAAGAAACTAACGCAGTTAACTCTCGGCTCGATATATCCCTCAGCGGAACTGGTAAAAGCCGAAAAAAAATCAAGAGTCAGAAAGAAGGTGCGTAGCCGTAGGCAAACGATAAAAAAGAAATATACACGCTGTGACGAGAAGTCAGCGGCTTAATTGGACTCGAGCCTTATCTCGTGTTATATCCACTTGCTCTCGCTGCGGCAGACCGAGAGAGACAGCGCAGGCACGGGCCACTTAAGCGCGGTAGCCTAATCGAAAAAAATCCCGGCGCGGCTGCCAAATTAAGGGCCCCGCTCTCTATACAGAACGTATATCGACTAGTCGTCGATTTCACCCCCCGGCGGGCGCGTGTCCCGTATAAGCAGGGGATAGCCCCAAAGGAGCAGCGGGTAAAGAGAGAGAGAGAGAGAGAGAGAGAGAAAAAAGAAACCGAAAGAAGCGTGCCGAGGGATAAAAAAGCCCGACGCGTTAATAGGGGCGTTATAGGGAGCGATCGAGAGAGCCGTGAATAATCGGCCAGAAATCGGGTGAAATCAAACATGAGGATTCCACGCAAACTCAAGAGGAAGAAGGCACTTATTGGCCAGCGGCGTTTTTTCTCCAAAGGCGACTGCTATTTCGCCTCGTAATAGAGAGCGTGCGAGAGCACACCCTATACCCATCCAGTGTATACTCAGCCGGTCGGCTATATATATAGTATACACGGTATAGTCTCCCCTTTGGATTTTTCGCGCGCGCGCGCGCGAGAGAGAGAGAGATAGAGAGAGAGAGAGAGAGAGAGAGAGCTAGGCAGCGGTGCAGAATTGGAATTCCCGGGCGACATCGATGCCGCCGTGGCTGCACATGTGCGCGCGGTGACCACTGCTGGTCTTCTCCGCTCTGCGATCAGGGGAGGAAAATAAAGGCATCGCATTGTGCCCATACCCTGTATACACACACGCATAAAGACACTGCAGCAGCGCAGGGGTGGAGAGAGAGAGAAGGGGGCGTGCGTTCGTTTTGCGAAATTAATAAGTGAGAGAAGAGGGAGGCAGAGAAGTTCGGGAGGAGGGTCCCGAGGAAATGGTTATGGGGTGCTTGGAATATTTGCGGCGCCGATTGGAGATATGAAGACGATTATTATATTGCCGCTCGTGCGGATGAGTTATTGCGTACGGAGTGATCGCCGGGGGGACGAGTGAATGCTTCTATTATCGATACGTGTCAGGAGAGCCGGCTTTTATTGTTGTTTTTTTAGTCGACGAAATTGAACGAAAGACTGATAATAGACGATAGGCGCGTAATCAGAGAGTGCGCAAAGTTGTTTATATTCTATGTCTACAAAAGCGAAGCTAAATTCATTGTTCTCGTACGAGTATAGTGAGCGCGTTATGAAATAACCGCCGTCTGCTCTAAAAAAAAAATCGTTGTTGTGATTATTACAATGTGTGTACAGCTATTCCTCACACGATTATACAACACCCCGAGCGCATATCAATCACCGTCTCTCCGCAGCAAAACATCAGAACCAATAAGTATACCTAACCGGCCAATCGAGTGGGCGTGAAACTATCGCCCCATAAAAATCTCCCCGCGTAAAAAAGTCTCTCTCTTTCACCCCATATCGCTCTCGACTAGGCGCAAAAGCGAGAAAATCCCCCGTCTAAGCCCATATCAAAGCAAGCCGCGCAGTTAATCAAGTCCCACGTATACTTAGCGTAGTACACGCTAGCTCTCCCGGAAAAAAGAAAAAAAAGAAGCATCGCCGCTAAAATGAAATAAAGATAGCCACTTGCCGCGTCCATAAAAATCTCAATCGGGGAGTAATCCCAGCGGATAACGAGCCGAGACAAATAGTCCCGAGTGTTGCGGAGGGTCGCTGCGAGAGAAAAAAAGCGAGAGAAGAAGCATTTTTCCGTGTATACGTGTATTATATGAGCGAAAAAATGGATGGCTGCTGCAGCAGCGAGCCGCCGCCGCGTGTCATCTAGCTCACGCACGCACGCGGGGTCTTCGAACTTTCCAGAGAGAGAGAGAGAGAGAGAGAGAGAGAGAGAGAGAGAGAGAGAGAGAACGACGTCGAGAGCAAAAACGGAGAGAGAGAGAGAGAGATGCGCCCTCGCAATCAGCAGCAAGGGTGGAAAGGACCGGGGGTTGCTGCCAGCTAAGCTGGAAACACTGGACGTCACGCACCGGAGGTATCCCGCTATTGTGGTACGCGGCGGTCGAGGGGAGAATTACACAGAGAGCCTGGGAGAGAGATTGACGCGAGCTTGGAAACGCGAAAACGTTTTTATTACAAATCGAGCCCTGTAAGCGCCCTCGGGGGGCTTAAAACACTGCTTCCTCTACTTCTCCTTCTTCTCTTGCTCTTCTCAGCCGCGTCTTTATCAAACGCGACACGGATGCATCGGCGAATCTCGCCGCGGCGCAGCATCGCAGCGGATAAATCATCCGGCCAATAAAGGCCATCAAGAGCAACGGGCGAGGGGTAGTGTGGGGGCGCACAGACAACATCCACACACAGGCAAGGTCGTAAAATCGTCACCCCCCGACAGAAGGGCGTCTCTGCCTGCCTGCCGGACAGAGAGTCTGCAAGCGAAAGGTCCAGATAGAGAGAGAGAGAGAGAGAGAGAGAGAGAGAGAGAGAGAGAGAGAGAGAGAACCAGGGGGATACCGAGCGAGAGCATCAGCGCAGGCGAGGAAAAGTGGCCCGCCAAGAAAATTCCCAGCGCGGCTGCAGAGTTACACGCAGCAAACACGAAAGGGGGAAGGCAGCGCCGAGCGCCTGGCGTTATCGAACCGGCGATTGCGCGCTTGCGCCTCGACGTCACACAGACACACACTCACACACACACACGAGAGAGCGAGCTAACGCGTACGAGTTGAGAGAGAGAGAGAGAGAGAGAGAGAGAGCGCGCGGAGAGCGGTGGGGAACCGGCAGCAGCAGCAGCAGCGGTGCTTTTTCGAGCCGAGACTCTCTCAGTCGATCGCCGGCGCAGGCAGGTCGCAGGCGACTCCCGGACGGACAATCGCAATCGACCTGGTGATTCCGACGCCTGCGACTATGTCCTCCACGCGCTCGGCTCTGCTCGTTACCAGCCGTAGTATCGCCGACTGAAGTTCGATTCTCTTTGCTCTTTATTATTTTCGTTATTTATCGCAGTGCGGTTGCAGCAGCGGTGAGTCGTACAGTGCGCCGGAAGATGATGGGTGAAACTCGCGGCGAGGAAAATTAAGAGCGCGAGCGCGATAAGCGAGGAGAAGGAGGTGGGGTATCCGATAAAAGCGCGCAGGTGTGTGTTTGCCTGCCGGCAGCGAGTGCTGACCTGATAAATGGAGATAAACTGAGCCGCTCGAGCTGCGCGGCGATATCAACGCGGCGACGCGCGCGATGACGAACACCATGCCGGAGGAGGAGGTCCAGCTGACGGAGCTCCGGCCCGTCGAGCAGTCCTGGATCAAGGGGACCGGCGACGAGGACGACAAGGACGGCAACGCGACCGACGGCCTCAAAGCTCTCAGGAGCTTCTCCAGGAGGCAGGTCGACGAGCTCGAGCACTTCGGAGCCGGCTACCCCAGGAAGCGCAAGGCCGACCGCTGGAAGCACACCGAGTTCGCCGAAGACGACGGGCAGGACGAGGAGGAGGAGCTGAAGAAGAAGACGACGCTGCAGGGCAAGAAGAACTTTGACGAGCTCAGCGACGCGTTCGACGAGGACGACGTCGAGTTCTACGGGGTGAACGGCGACTTCGAGTACCTCGGCGAGGAGAGGAACGACGACGAGATCTACGTCTACCGGCAGCGGGACTCCTGCTCCAGCCCCGAGGCCAACGACGGCGACGACGACGACGACGACGACGACGGGATCCCCAGCAAGGAGGCCGAGAGCGAGAAGCTGGAGAACGTGATCGAACAGCAGAAGGCCAAACCCGTACCGGCGCCCAGGGGCAGGGGCAGGCCCAGGAAGAAGAAGCGGGGCTTCGCTGCCAGGCCCAAGATCCCCGCTGCCGCCGCGGTGGAGAAGCAGCCCGAGCTTTCGAGCTCGGCGATCGACTCCGAGAAGGAGCTGCAGAGCAAGATCAACGACATCATCCAGGCCAACTACCTCCTCGAGCAGGAGAACAACAACCTCGTCGTCGAGAGCGAGGCCGGCTCCCGGGGCCAGAAGGACGCCTCCTCCAAGGAGAACGACTCCGAGGAGCCCGAGAAGAAGTACCGCTGCGACCTCTGCGAGGCGCGCTTCAAGGGCAGCGGCGGCCTGCGCAACCACTACAAGGTCGTCCACGCGACCGGGCCGCTCTTCAAGTGCGACGAGTGCGGCAAGGAGTTCCCGCTGAAGGAGCGGCTCAAGCTCCACGTGCGCACCCACACGGGCTTCAAGCCGTACAAGTGCCCCGAGTGCGACAAGAGCTTCGCCCGGGGCGGCCAGCTGGTCCAGCACCGGCGCACCCACAGCCAGGTCAAGCCCTACAGCTGCGAGCTCTGCTCCGGGACGTTCACCTGCGCGGCCAACCTGGCGCTCCACGTCAAGCGGCACAACGGCCAGAAGGACCACAAGTGCGACATCTGCGGCCGCGGCTTCGTACGCCGGGACGCCCTGAAGAAGCACCTCGAGTGCCTGCACCGGGACGTCAAGTCCTTCCTCTGCAACATCTGCAACAAGACGTTCAAGGGCCACCTGCCCCAGCACATGCGGACCCACGCGCAGGACCGGCCCCACGGCTGCGCGACCTGCGGCCAGCGCTTCGCCCAAAAGTCCCAGCTCACGGTCCACCAGAGGACCCACTCGGGCCAGCGGCCCTTCCGCTGCCTGGTCTGCTGGCAGGCCTTCGCCCACTCGACCGCGCTGAAGCTTCACACGAGGCGGCACACCGGCGAGCGTCCGTTCAAGTGCGCCGAGTGTAGCGCCGGCTTCACCCAGCTGCCCCACTGGAAGAAGCACATGAAGTGCATCCACGGCAGGAGCGAGCCCTACCACTGCCGGCGCTGCAACAGCTTCTTCAGGATCAAGAACGAGCTGGAGGCCCACGAGAAGGACTGCCAGCCCGAGGACAACAGCTCCGACCCGGGCAGCTCCCACGACGGCATGTCCGCCAGCGCCCTAGCCCGCTTTCGCAACATGTCCATCGAGAAGATGAGGCTGCTGCTGGCCGTGCTGCTGAAGCGCATCTCCAAGCAGGAGCGGCTGGACGAGCTGGGCTTCGGCAAGAGGCTCATCGACGAGGTCCTCGTGGACTCGCTCGTCTCGGCCGGCAAGCAGGTCGTCAAGGTCAACGGGATCACCGGCGAGTTCGAAGCGCTCCGGAAGAACCTCGAGGTCTTCCTCGAGTGGACGGTGCCGAAGGAGCACTGGGAGAACTTCCGGAAGATGGACAAGACTCCGGAGGAAATACTCGAGACCCTCACCGCTACGTAAGCGTACGGGGGGGGGGATGCTATCTTCGCGGGACTGTTTGCCAAAGGGACGTTTCTTCTTTTTTCTTCTCTCTCTCTCTCTCTTTCGCCCCTTCGGACGTATATACATAATATCGATCGCTATCTTATTACGCGTGTTATGTACCGGGCAAACAAAGTGGATCTTTTATGTTCCATCGCTCCTCTCGGCCGCAGTGATTTTTCTCGCGCGCTTGTATGTTGTGCCCATCCGTCGATACACATAGACGACGAGGGTAAATATTCTTTTGATACGACTGTATTCTTCTTCTTCTCTTCGATGGATATAATGGACTGTACTTATTAGTCTCGGAACTCCCATCAATAATTTTGTGGGCCGACTTTGTCAAAAGGGTTTCCGTGTTAAACGAGCTCTGATTAAAACTTTTCCACGATATCATGGACTTGGATTATTAGAGTTAGATCGAGTTTTAGGGAGGACGTGCGTAACGAGGCGCTCTGTCTCCCACACGTAGTGCCATAAGTTAGACATCTGTGCGATTGCGAAATTTAATCGATTATAATACAGAATCGGCCAAATTGTAAGACGTGTATATTTTTCGTTGTGTGAAGGATAGTACGATAATACTTGCCATAGCGATTAAGGTTGAAAAGAATAGCGCACGATATTGTATAGATGTACGATTAAAACTGCACCGCCTTTCATCTGTATATTTATATTTATATATACGTGTACGATAAATCCAATCGTATAAAAATATCGTCAAAGCTGTATACCAAAATGCAAAGTGTCTGTACCTCGTGTGTTTGTCTCTCAGAGACTTATGGAAAAAGAGATTTCGATGCCCTGGTAAGGAGCCTCAGAAGGTCGCGACGTGACACACGCGCACGCGGTCGCGGCTTAAGGAGACTGTACTCTACGAAAAAGAAAAACAAATATACGAGCGCGCTGCGGAGAGAAAACTGTGCTAAGTGAGATTTTATTGTGTTCACTGACTTAATCAAGGAAATTTATAAATATAGTTCAGCCTTCTGCATTTCTTTTTGTCAGTCCGAAGGATACAACGCAAAGCCCGAGTCGACCTTTTTGCCGATTATACATATAACACATCAGTCGATTGTTTGCCAAATGTCTCTTTGTTGATTTCGCGTTTCTGATTTCGTTCTGAAGCGTATATTATATCACACGTGTATACCGTCGTATAGGGAGGAAAACAATTAGAACATGAACAACAAGAGACCAACGCGATATAATAGTTTAGTTAGCGTAAGTAAATGTGAGCAGACAATAAAAGAGGGATAATAGAGTAAACATATAGTTATCTATATATTATGCGATGTAATGGGCGTTTTAATGTGTATTTCGCGTATATACATATTTATCCCGTTCTCAGAACTTTATTAAGAGAGGCCATATCCACGCACGTATTTGCGGATGAAATTTTACTTAAATTCAACGGCAACACTTGAAAAGTAACTTAATAAATGATTTTCTTAATATGGTTTACGCGAATATAGGTGCTATACAATCAGGAGTAAAGATCACAGATTTACTTTGAAGGCAATATTTATTTGTTATTTTTATACTTATGAATATCGAATGAGTTTCCAATACATGTGATGTATTGAATATTTATGTTTGTTATTTTATTTTCAAATTATATATATGTGTGTGTGTGTACTAGCCGACGATGATACCTGATCGTTATTAATTAATTTGAACACGACTGAGCTCTGTACTAACTTAGTATAGCTGATAGTACTTGTATGTAATATTTTGTTTAATTTTTAGTTTTTCGTTTTTTTTTTCGAAGCAAAATATATCACGTTTATTTTATTTTTCTACATATAATACACGGTTGTATATCGCGACGACGCAACAAAAGGATATCACAAGAAAATATCTTGCACATTTGATAAATGTACTTTACACGTATATGTATAGACTAAAACAAAGCACTGCATGAGTGAAAATAATATATCGAAAAATACGAAAATGGATGTAAAAGAAGAAAAAAAGACGAGAACCATATAAAAAAAGTATAGGTATATCGCTACGACTTGGAAAAAAAAAATGTATTCCAGATTGAAATCTGGAAGTCGCTTGTCTGAATGCTGTGGATGTAAATCGGGGTCGAAAGAGCATTGAATATTAGATCGAGGTGACGCCGGTGTATATAACGTCGCAGGCTTTCAACACATAAATACACACAAATATATATATATATATATATATATATATATATATATATATATATATATATATATATATATATATATAGAGTGACACGAAATATGCATGTATTGCACGTATACACGTTGTTGCACCTATGTTACACGCACACATACACTTTAATATGTGTATACACGGAACGAAAAGTGTATTTTTTTCGTACATAATGTATGCGAGAGCTTTTCATTTGTGTGTGTTTAATTTTAATCGTAACGAGTGCCAAAGTGATTTGAAGTAACCGAAAATTAGACTTCTTATATTGTATAGGTTTTCGTAAAAGCGACTTTTTTGGGTTAATCGATGTGTACCAAAGGAGGTATTAAGCTCGAAAATGTCTCCGATGTAAAAATGCTTGCTTGAGCGTGACTATATACAACGTATGTACACCTGTTACATAGTTTCGTAATGTGTGATGTTATCGCATGGACATACTTTTTTCAGTGGGTAAACGCGATCGAAGAAACAATTATTGTACTACTCGATTCGACACACATATTTCTCGTTTCTTCCGTTCGATTATAAATTCTCATGACACGTGCCCGAATATATTGTTATCATTGCAATCAATGACTGAAAAAAATTGTATGGAGTTTTTCTACTTCGAGAGAAGAAAAAAAAGAAAGAATTTAATTCGCGAATGAAAACGTAATCTTTTTCTATATAATAAGTGCCATGATACGATGCGAAAATTTATTTATATTTATCGTTATATGAAATTTTCAATGTGATCTAACGAAATCAAAAGTAAAGTAAAAATCTAGCGTTTAGGACGTACAAGCTTTGTTTGAATATACTTTACAGTGTGTATTATTGCTCAAGTTAAAACTTGATAAAAAACTTAAGTACGCATAGTCTTACTTAAATTTATATAAAAAATGAGAGGAAAACGATGAAAAGTATAGAAATACTTTAATTTACAAATCAAAATGGTGTCGTGATTTATGAAATTTCTTTCGAACGTATTCGAAAAATTCATCAAAATTATTATGTGCATTAAATTGTTTGATTGTGTACGACGAGCAAGCGCAAAATTATGGGTAAGCGATAAGAATATATACCGCATTAATTAATTTGAATGTGAGATATTTATAGTAGAAACGATTTCCGCACAAAACTTAAGTAACATTAAGCACAGACAATAAAGTACCTTTGCGTTACAGAATACAAATATTTATTGACCCAAAAATAACTTATCAAATATATATACATATATTTTTCAATAGAATCATTGCCGTGTAAAATGTCGTGAGATTTAATACGAATAATTTATCGGACTGTATAAGGCACTATTTTGTCCATGCTTGATACAACAAATGATTTTATACATATAGAGTTACTTATTCATCTCTTACTTAAGGCGTATCACATCATTATTAGCAGTGCAATTGAAAATGCAAAATATGAACATGTGGTTGATAATAACTAGATTTAAGGTTGCTTCGAATGTTGTAGTCGAATTAAAAAGCATTTCGATGTTCGACTTCAAAATAATCTTTGCCACAGGGCGAATCCAAATTTTCTGTACCAAGTCCAAAAAAAAACAACTAGAATGCAGAAAAATATATATTGTCTATATGCAACTGATTTTGTGATTCTTTTTATTCAATTCCTCCCAACACCTATATTATTTTTTAATATTATAGTTATAATAGTAATAAATATCATTAGCTCGAGTAAAATGTTCAACATTTGTTAGTTAATCAAACTTTATTGATGTATAGCGAGAATACAATAAAGCAGTCTTAAAATATATTAATTTCTTTACGTATGTAAGAACGTTACAAAATAGTATTTTTTAAATACATGTTTCTTATACTGTACTCTTTGATAGTATAAATTGGTTATCAAAATCAGCGTTTAATTTATTTTTATATATTTTATTGCCTCTTCAATGAGAGTTATTTGTTTGATTTGATAAGATCTCTTTTTCTTATTCGTAAACTCGCGTTAATATTATTTCTAAGAAAAAGTGATTTCTTGCATTTAACTTTATCAGATAATAAATATTTAATTAAAACTTGTATAAAATTTGGTAAAACCACTATTTCTTAGACATTAGGAAAATAGATCACAATTGATTTTATAAAAGCACAATAAATGCTCCTCTAAATAACGCAATTAAACATATCACTTGAGTTCAACATTTTTAAGTCTTACGTTTCACTAATTTGTAATAAAGTGCAACAAAAAAGTTGATGATAATGAAATATACAAAAACATAGTCAAAATTATAACGGCGATAAGTAGAGTTCTATACTAACATAAAATACTTGATGACTATTAAGTTCAAGAGAGATGCATAAGTAATACTACTTGAATAAGTCGGAGCAGAATTCATATACTGTCCCTCGTTATGGCTTGCATCAACATCAGCAGGATGACTAGTTGAATATTTTTGAATTGGTAATGCCGTTGTTGTCGAAGGGTCTTCTATTTTCTTATAGCTCCAGCGCAATTCAAATTTCTTTGTAAAGTCAACTAATATGTTATTCACGTACAAAACCTGCGCAAAAAATCAACAATTAACAGTAGACATGTAATTGATAAAACAATCACAACTATTATAATAACTTACAGATTTTTCCTTATCATATTCAAATTCAACGTCCTTGTCATTGAATAAGACCTGTTTGACAACTTTAGAGATACCCATGACAATGATTGTTCCTAGTTTCATTTTATCGTCAAAGGAACATTCGATCACAGTGCTTGTTAATACGTTGTTTGAAACTTCGAACTCAAACAGATTATATTTTTTCTTCTCGATTGAATCTGTAAGATACGATTTACGTATGACTTTCTGCCTAGTAAAGATATTAAAATTGAAAATTGTTTAATCACCTAAACTATCTCCATCGTCCCAGTACAATTCCCCCTTGGCACTTTCATGTTCGTCAAGAGCAATTAACAAACCAAATGGTTTTTGTCGACTAAGGCTTGTTGTAACACTTGGCTCTTGAACAGGTATAATACATCCTCCACGAACTAGCAATGGGATGGTATCCATCGGAGCATCCAATGTGTAATTTTTACCGATAGTAAATGAAAATTCCATCGTGTGATAGTTGTACCAAAGGCCTCTGGGAATGTAAACATGCACTTCAGTCTTACCCTGAAAACGTAAATAAAGAGCGTAAGTATGCAATCTTTGAATCCAGATATAATAGGAATATACTGTGTTATCTGTATGCTTTACGTATCTCACCTCCTCGAGAACTGGCGCTATCATAAGACAACTACCCCATAAGAATTGGGTATCTATGTTGAACGTCATGGGATCTTCATTGAACCTGAAAAAATTTCGGATATTTTTTCATTAGTTACGCACAATATTTTTGAAACAAAATATTTAGTCTTGTAATAATTGAATACTAACTCGATAAACAAAGGTCGAGCCACGGTCTCGCCGTAACGATGTGCGCGATAGAACAAGGTATACAAGTATGGTAAAAGTCGATATCTGATTCTTAAAGCTTTCTTGGAAGACTCGACAACCAATTGGCCCATTGCTACTGGATCTTGATCCTGAAAATCACAAATTTCATTTTAAAATAACAATATTTTACGTATTATTTTAGATTTTTAAATTAAAAATGTTGCTTACAATGGTATCATCTGAATTGTGGTTTCGAGAGAATGGATAAAATGCTCCTAATTGCATCCACCTATTACATAGGGCTACCGTAGTATTTCCGTCAAAGCCACAAATATCTGCGCCGACCATCGGAATTTGAAACAAGCTATAGGCTAAAATCTCTGGTATGCTCATTCTCAAGTCATGCCTGAAAGGGATGTTTCAACTCGTGTTTTTGAAGGTCGCATTGTATAGGAGCTAGCTACATGTTATACGTGAAAAATTTATTTACATACCATGCGGAATATACATCTCCAGTCCAATGTCCTGCGTAAAAACCGTGTCCTTCCCACGTAGATCGGGAAATTATAAATGGTCTTTTGTTGCGGATTTGTTTCAATGCACTATAAGAGTAAAATAAAATCAGAAATAAAAAATCAAAGAAATACTGTGAAAATAAATAGAAAATAAAAACTTACTGATTTACAACCACTGCTTGACTAGTACCATAAACGTTGTGAAGATCATAATGATTACCCAAATGCTGTTTGGCGTTCATGCAAACGGTTTTTCTTGCTAATAGATTACCATTGACATTAGGTAAATATGGAGGATTGTCAAGGGAAGTTGCCTTGCAGCCGTTAATATGGCCATTATAGAAGTTAGACGGTTCATTCATGTCCTACGAAGATACATTAAATGTTGTTTTTTAACTTTTACATTAAAAATTAATAAGGGTATCAAAATCATTAAAAAACTTACTATCCAAGCACCATCATATTCAAAATCTTTGTGCATATTGCTCATCATTTCTGTATAATAAGAAGTCGTTTCTGGGTTCGTGAAGTCGGGCCAAGTAGTAGATACTGTATTCCATACTTTTCCTTTAAATGGTTCATTGCTTTCTCCATCGAATATGAATATGCCCCGTTTGACGCCTTCATCATACGGAATGTACGTGCCATTCTTCTCATTTGCTGACACGCCAGCATCAATTAATGGAATGTAATGCATTCCAGCCTTAAAAAAAAATGTTTATGCTGTTTAATCGTCACTTGACAATATCTACGAAAAAGATCAATTCTTACATCATGGATTTCTTGAATGAAATTTGGAAGATCTTTGAATTTAGTTTTATCATAGGTGAAATCGTTGTTATTATCCATATAGTCCAAATCGTTCCATTGAGTATCCTATGATAAAATGATTACACATTAGAAATAATGAGGATTATCTACTAGTGAAATAAATATAGGTATTTTGATAAAATATTTACAAAGGGAATTAAGGCATCTCTTGTTCTCTGCCAAACGGCTTTAGTCTTTTCTAAAGTTCCATAACCATATTTACAAAGATGAAAACCTAGTGACCAGTATGGTGGTAAGAAAGGCTTTCCAACTATTTCAGAGTACTGCTTCAATACATCAGCTGGTGTTGGGCCCGTAAAAAAGTAGATATCAAAAATGCCTCCAATACTTCTGAATGTAATTGCAGGGGTTGGTTGCAAAATAATGTCTGTAAGCAAGTGATTTATTAGAAAGTTGAAAATATAATATATTTCAGATACTTTTAGAATCAAATATTCTTACCCATCGCGTTACTATTTAAAAATAGAACACCATGTGCCTTTCCTGTCTTCTCAACTACCATGTAAAATGGATGAGATCCATAAAGGTTGGCCTGAAAATTTATGTTTCAATTAAATATTACAAACAAAGATCCAAATACCTATTTCGATTTTTATACATTACATTTTCGGTAGGAGGTTGATCGGAATTAAAAAGAGTGAGTTTTTGCCAATTAGTGTTCAATCTTAAATTAGTCCTGTGCTCTCCAAGTCCATAAATATTATGAGAAGGTAATACAGAGCTTATTTGAAGGAACTGATCAGAAAAGATGAAGCCACCAAATCCTATAGAATTGAATCTAAAAATAAATACATAACATTTACTATAATGCAATGATTCAATGTAAAAATACATTTTGCACAGTAATGTTAAAGCTCTTACAGAGTTCTTTTATCACTTGATCGCATTACTTTGAAACCAGGAACATTTTCATCCATCTTGAGTTCATAAAGTGGATTAGAAGTCTTCTTCATGAATGGCCTAGGATCTGATCTTGCTGGGAAAGGCGGTTCATACCTTTTATTCATAGGATCAAAAATCTGTAATTTAATAGAAAAATGAGTATAAAAAAATCATTTTAAGTTCATGATTTTTAATAACTAATTTAACAACTTTACCTTTACTCTTAAAGTAGTATCATCTATACCAGTAGCTTCAATCTTCACAAGTTTCAAGTCTTTTTTGTAGAATGAATCTCTTTCTAAACGCAACAGTCCAGAAAAATCATTACCATCTTTACTGAAGTTTTGATACTTGTACAAACTCCAATTTTTTGGATAATAGCAATAAGGCACATCAAGAGGAACTAGTTTTTCATAGTGTAATTGATGTAGTACATTCCAGCAACAACCTCTATTTCTGCATGATAGTTCAGAGGCTCCATTTTCTGGATGACAATCAAATCTTAAATTCAATGGAATAAAATCACACTGCTCTCCATTATCTTCTTCATAATCTTTCAACAAATCAGTCTTAGAAAATGTAAACATGTCTTTGATTCTCTTCGAGCCCTGCTCGGTAAGTATATTTATATTTTCAAGTTTGTCCTCCATAGTTTCTTGAAGATCATTTAACTCTTTCAATTTTTCTTCTGCGTTTACATGAAAACTATTCAATTCTTCGTAGATATGTTCTTGTTGTATTTTGGCTTCTTTGAAATATTGTGTACATTGCAAAAGTACGTAAGTAGTAAGAATAAACATCACAAGGTATCCAATCCATTTGATTATCAAAAATATTGGCGATACATATGGTAAAATCTGCTTAAAATATGCCTTTATGCTGGTATCCGTCCACGATACCATGCTTTGGCTGTCTCCTGATTCAGTCAATAGTGTTTCTTGAGATTCTTCAGGGTTTCCTTGATGGTTGCGTCTTGTAAAGACAGCAACAAATTCACTGCTTTTTTTACTCATTTTTGCTGATGTGTCTTTGTCCACATGCAAATATAAAAGAATACAGAAAATTGATTACAAGAAAACAGAAAAATGAATATCTAACATTTTCTTTTTAATACTATGTGTATACAGTTTATCCTAGTTTTTATCATATTTTTTCAAGAAATAAAATGATGCAACAAACTCCATGAAAACATGAACAATGCACATTTTGCGAAAATAAAATGAATACTAAAAATGACTTTATTAACGTGATTCATCCTGGAGTAAAATTGATAAAAATTGCAATAACAGTCAAAATAAATATATCGAAAATTGATCGAAATATTACCTTTACATAACCTTAACGAATTATTTCGTATAAAAAATGTAAGAAGCACAAGTTACTTTGCCACTTTCTAATCATGAACTCGAAAATTTTTCGACGCGAACAACACAGTAATGCAAACTCTTCTTGTGCAGAAAATCAAACGTGATCACTTTTCGCCGACGCTACAAAAATAACAACGAATATAGACTTCATATAGAAGAACGGTTCGTATAGCGCCCAGATAACAACGTGTCGGCACAGAGACGTCCCCGTGACGGCACGAGATGGCGGCATCCACGACAGCACGTGACGTCCAGCTGCCGCAGCACAGAGACGGCACGTGACGGCACGGCGAGACAGCACGACGTGCCGTCTCTGTGCCGTCTCTGTGCCAGCAGAAAACGCTACCGGCGGGGAGCGATTTTATCGCATATAAAAATAACGCTAAATAAAAATTAGTTAGAACGCATAACTAAGCATCTACATCATAAATAATTAATAAATTTTGTTATATAGTATAAAAAAAATTTTATGTAAGAAAAAAAAATCTGCCGGGTGTAGGGCTGGAACTCGCGATCTTTGGATCAGAAGTCCGAAGCTCTAGCCTCTGAGCCACAACTCTTCTTACAATTTGATGCACAATTGCACCTAATAATCATCGCTAATAATTAGAATTATGTAATAAAATAATGTTTAAATGTAATTCGGTTTGGAGAGAATAAAAAAAGTAATAAATGTATGCTCTTTACTAATTAAAGTCCATAATTATTAATAATGCAACATTCTGAGCACGCGGCACGCGTGCTGTCGCTGTGCAGTCTCTGTGCCGTCGCGTACAGACGCCCTAGGTCGAGACAGCAACTGGACGGCACAGTGACAGCACGACGTGCGGCACGTCAAGAGCATGCTCTGCAAAAAAACGCCCGCCAGATGTCCCCGCTTGATAGCACAGAGACGGCACACGGACAGCACGCCGTGCGGCACAACAAGTCTCGGTGGAGACAGCACGTGCTGTTATCTGGGCGGCGAGGGGACGGAAAGCGATAGTTCGGTACGCTCCGCGAGATGGCGGCAGCCATCAATTTCTATCGTGCTGTCTCTCTCACTCTCACGGCGCCATTCAAATTTTAAGCTTGCAGTCGTCAAGTCAGCCGAATGTCAATCTCCTTGCTACATGAATGTTATAAAATTAAATAATAGCAGCGTAGATGTAAATAATAAATAAATATTATATGTGACGCACTATGAAAATTGTAATAGTGTATAATAGTTTAATTATTACGTGATACTTAAAATTTAATTTTCGCTACAGTGTGCGTAAAAACAATAAATCGGGATACTTGCTCTTAGTTAATATTAGTTTGTTTATAATTAAAAACAGCCATCAAAATAAAAACAATCAAACTAATATTATTCGATGGAAACCAATCGGGAAGGTGGCTAAGTTTTCTTCCATCAGGAAAAGGATAGGATAAAAGGAAAGCATAGGTGTAGGAATGGCGATGATGATACACATAAATTATTTACATTTCATGCAACTATCGATCAACACTCATGCAACTGCTGTTAATGAAGGTATTTACAAATATTTAATTAATTAAAGAAAAGAAAAGAATATGAAAAATCAAAACAAACTATGATTTAATTAATGAGTTAAAATATTTATTATGCGCATGCAATTAAATACAAATGATTTTATATTGATGAGTGATTAAAAGTTGTAAACAAAAATAATTTTAAATAAAAAGCAGTGCTTATTCTATTTAAAAAAATTAATACCGTTTATCGACAATTTATAAGAATTCCTCTGTGAACAAAATAAAATATAAAGTATGAAGTAATAATTGGCTGAGACGACACAATAAGCAAATAAGCACTTTGATTATCTTCGAGACATAAAATGGGAAACTGACAGGAGCTGCGTTTTCGCGGTTTTTTCCTAGTCAGAAAAATATGGTTGTCGCAACCAATACTTTTGTAAAACCTCCTTACACACTCATTATTCATTTTCTTGTCATTTATTTACTTTCATTATTGTTAAAAAGTATATTTTACATAATATACTGCATGAATGATGAATCGTCTGCTTGTGCGTGCTCATATGCGCGCCAAGCTGTAGGAAACTCATAGGTGGCGCCGCCGAGCGGTTGGGTAACAGAACTAACGGCCTGTTACCCAAGCTTTCGTCCCCCCATTTTAACCCAGAACCGTTCTTCTATAGGAAGTCTATATTCGTTGAAAATAACAATGAACTGGCGGTAACCAAAGCCCACAATAAGCCTCTCCGGCGACGAAAAGCGAACTGTTGCACATTTGCAGGGGCGGTTAGAAGCGTTTGGCCGTACTTGTCATACGCAAGAGTGGGAGATGTATTTCATCATGTTTCCTCGGCAAAAAAATAGGGGACTCCCAAATTTATATAAATTATTACTGGAAAATTTAGTTTTGTCCATTTTCTTTTTTAGCGATTTGTAAATATTTATATAACACGTAACGACGTTATGAAGTAAACGTGTCGATATTTGTAAAAAGTTTTATTTTGATTGTATTGCACAAGTATAATACTTTTTAAATGTATATATAATTAAGAGACTCAATGAATCACACGCAGATGAATTTTATATAGAAACCGGTTTTAATCTATACAAATCGTAAAATGTAGTTTTTATAAAATAAAATAAACTTACGTTTTCTTTGGGAAACATTCGTGCTAAAAATTGAAGAAATGCTTCTTGCCAGATTAAACACCAATAATATACTGCGCAAAGTCGAAATTTCAATAAACAATGAGAGTAGTATTCTCTTAAGAGATTACAGCGTTTATCAACGCCGCGTAATTTATATTTATCAGCCAATGACATTCGAGCGACGTATTCCTGGATATATGTATATAGGTACATACAGTGTACCCACACATCCTGTTTCAATTTGAGATAACTTGGAAGCTTCTTGGAATTAAAATCAAATAGCGCATTTTGTATGTATCTCTTTTAATAAAATACCTTTTATAATAAGTATAAACAAGTGATAAAAATATAATTTTTTATACATAATTCACAGCTGAACGAGATGGAATTCTATCCATTATAAACTATTGAATTCTCGTTCAAGCTCCATCACATTTTTGGACAATTTCTGCAAAAAAAAAATATTTTCATTAAATAGATTTATTAACAACCCACCTGTATTTCTACAGGCTTCAATTTTATCGGGGATCTTACTTTGTACTATTGTGTTCAAAGCTACTATTGTTGGCGAATCTGGCATTTCAATCAAGAAATTTTTGCCTTCATCACAGCATCTCGCTAGTAGTGGGTCCAAGGGTAAAGTTCCCAAAAATTCAACATTTAAATCATCCGACATTTTCTTAGCTCCGCCAGTCAACGCCGGGAATATTTCTGCTGAAGTCTATTTTGTTTAGAACAAAAGTTAATATACTGACATAATATAAAATGTAATTCTATGATTAATTTAAAATCTATCTGGTTGCTTACTTTGCACTTAGGACATACAAAAATGCTCATGTTCTCAACAACTCCAAGAATGGGAATGTCAACTTTCTTGCAAAAATCTATTTCTTTCCTGACATCTAAAAGAGCAACTTCTTGTGGAGTAGTAACAATGATTGCCCCAGTTATTCCAGCTTCTTTTAAATATGATGCTGCTGACAAATGTTCATCAGAAGTACCAGGTGGTGTATCTAATATAAGGTAATCCAGAGTACCCCAATCAACTTCGGATAAAAACTGTTTGATCATTCCTATGAAGAAAATTGATTAATCTTAGTAAAAAAATATTCTGAAAAATTTTGTTTATTACATTTAAGTAATGTATTCAAATATTTTACCATTTTTTTTAGGTCCCCTCCAAATAACTGCATCTGAAGAACTGTTTAGAAGGAATCCTATAGACATTAATGACAGGTTGTCTTCTATATACTGAAAACGAAATATTGATTCTTAATTACAAGTTGTCCAAACAAATATAATAGCATAGGCAGTAATTTTACAGTGCAATTTACCACTGGAGACCATCCTGATGCACTTTGATGTACTTGCTCACCGAGAGCTCCAAGGACTCTTGGTTGGGAAGGTCCACAAATGTCAATATCCAAAACAGCAACCTACAGCAGAACATGTGAATATATTACTATGTAGCCTTGTGTTATGACTTATGAGTCCTAGTTGCAGTTATGATTTTATATTTAGTTTTATGAAAATGCATTTTGTGCATGAGACAGAAGCATTCTGGTTACGTAGAGCAGGTAATCAATAGGTGACTGGTACAAGCAGACTCGACCTATATAGATACTGCACATGCAAAGGCATCTTCACTGCATATAAGTTGGTTGCCTAAACTACAACCAGGCTGAATCATTTCAGTTCCTGCCATGTACATTGAAAATCACATGGATGTTCTCGGATTGGGAAAGAGAGTAAGTAGATAGAGGAGTATAAATTTTAGTTTTTCACAAAAAAAGTTTTGAAATGAGAAATGTTCAAGAATTATCAGTTTTATGTAAAGAATATTAAATTTTAAAAAACTATGGATTAAATTTTAATACTTTGTAATTAGTGTGTCGAAGTCAAAAGGGGTCATGATGGTTAAACTTCATTCAAAATTACAGTTATGAAAATTTTAATAATTTGAACTTACATTTCTGTCAGGGTTTTCTGCAGCAAGTGCTCTGGATACAAGTGATGTGACCGTGCTTTTCCCAACACCACCTTTGCCTGATAATATTAATAGCTTATTTTTCACTGACGAAAGCCTTTCTTTTACTAACGCTATTCCAGGGTCTGGTAGCTTTGTTGCACCTGATGAGCAAATGTTCTGATTCGGACAGCCTGCGCAAGCTGACACTTTTCCAGCATCTTCACTTTGAGTTCCAGGACAGTCTATAAATAATACAACATAATCAATACATCATTTTCATTGATGAAGTGAAATGAACTGCAAATAATCTATCTTAAAAAAAAGAAGACACTTGAGTAAATTAATTTTGTTTTACTGTTGATTGTTGATGACAATAAAAAGTAAAGTAGAAAAAGAATAAATAATAAACTGTAGATTTGATACTTAAGAGAAGTTTTCTAAACATTAGTCGATTAAAAGTGCTGACAACGAATGAAAAATTAAGATTTTAAATATCCTAACTCTAACCTAGAAGAAATTGCAATAAATAATGCAATAAAATAATGACAGTAAAACTATAAATTGCGTTTAAAACATAACCGACGTTAGAATTTGATTTCAAAAAATATTTTTCACAACAATCTAGTTTATTTGAGAAAAAATACGCACTAATTTAAACAAAAAAATACTTACGATCCGGAGCATCTTGCGGAACATCGGCCATATTGGAATCACTGCATTATACTGTTTATATTTTTTTTAGATTTTGAAAATACTTATTCAAAATATTTTCATTGTTGGAGCGATAATTTTTTCAACTTGCTATTAGTAATTTATTTTTTACACAATTTTTTAAAACTGTATAAAATTATAAAAACAAAAGATTGTTGATAGTTAAAAAAATGAAATTAAAAATGATGTAACATTATCTATATTTCAACTGATAATTAATCTAAATTTTTCATTTTTTTTAAGCATCTCAAATGTTGGAATACTTTAGGATCATCATCATCAGTACCATGCATAAAATCTCTCATGTCATCATCAAAATTAAATGATTACTCTAAAACAAGATCTCTAGCTTGGAGACCAAACATGGGTGTAGAAAATGTGGAATTAGTTCCTTTGTAAGTTATGACGATCATTAGGTCAAACGATAAACATTAAAATATTTTTTGGTAAATTTTGCTTTGCAATGTAAAAAAATATTTCTCTTATCTTCTATATACGTATACCTATATTATATTCCACATTATGATAAGTGTGTCATTGGTATGACAAAGATTGATTTGTTTGGTATTGCATGAGAATGTAGCTATTGATTTAACAGACTTCATCTGCCTGCCTACTGGAATGCACTTTGCTCTATAACATTCCTTTACTCTTTTGGATTCCAATGGTACTCTATCTTTCTCTCCTGGCAACAGTAAACAACCTTCTTCCAAACAAGAGTTAATATTTTTCTATTGAATTCAACGAAATCCTAAACATATTTTAGTTATATATAATACAAAACTTTTAAAAGACTACTAAAATTTATTTACTAAAATAGTAGTATTAATACAACAAAAAAATATAACATTATTATTCACATAGGTCCTCAAAAGCTATATCGAGCTACACAGTGGACCCACTCTCGAGTATGACTACGCAGCCATTGAAGTTTCCAAACTTGGTGACAGGTCTTCCTAGGAATCCACCTTACTCTTCTCAAACATCAGCCCTTTGTACAAGATTTACACCAAATGAATGGTTCCAGAAGCAAGTCAAATTTTACAATGAAGCTGACTCCAATCGCTACTATTCCGAGAGAATGAGAAGCGATGCTGTAAAATGTATAAGGTAAATTAAGATTTGATAGAAACAGTGTGTAGAATATGATGGCCTGTTTTTAATGCTATTTTAGGGAGGCAGAATCAAAAATACAACACAATCAATATGACACTGGCAGAAGACTAGGTGAAAGAATAAGTGATGTTACTTTTTGGCGCAATGAAATTGCATCTGAGTTAGAAAAACAGGTTCAAGAAATTGAGAGGCTTCAGGACTGTAGAACAACTCTTGAGAAAGCTGTTCATGATATTCAAAATCCATTGCATGTTGCTGAAGAATGTCTATATCACCGAGAGGCAAGAAAAGGTAAAAGATAATTTTGTTAAATCTTTCAAATCTGAATCATGTTTTCTGTATAATAGGAAGTGAACTTGTTCATGATGAGGCTGAAAAAGCTTTGCTGAGAGAAGTACAGAACCTACGAAGTGGTCAAAACAGACTAGAAGCTTATCTTGATAAATGCAAAGATCAGGTAAGAGTTCTTCGCTTGTTCAAGTGCATTTTTAAGTGTTTATTAAATATTTCTTTTACAGCTCCGAAATTGTAGAATTTCGCAGAATCAATTAGAGCTTGATCTAAAAAATAAAGAAAGTGCTCTTGGTATTGACATGCTCTGTCATCAAATAAGTAATACAAGCAGAGGCTTGCAGTACTATTCTGGGATTGAAAAATATGATCCTTGGTTGAATGCATTTTTTGTTTTATAAAAACGATTCTTGAGCAAAATTTTAACAAATTTTCATTTTTTATTCTTTTTTAGCATTTCGAAGCCTGAGACATGGGCCGAAACGGCAAATCGGATCATCCAAAAATCACAGGCAGAGCGAACAAAATCATGTCAACTAAGAGCTGATGCAGAAACTTTGATCAATCGAGTGGCACAAGAAATGTGGGATTCTTGGAATAGCAGCAATAATGCTCTCTCTAGGAGATGTGGTGAATTGCTAGAAGCAAAGAGTAAACTACAACAGCACTTACATAAAGTGAGCAATAAAAATATTGAAAGAATGTGATGGATGAGAAACTAATTGTGCTTCTTACAGGTCCAGCAAGAGATTTTTGATGTTGAAAAGAACTTGGAATTATTACGTAAAGCCATTTCTGATAAAAGTTATGCATTGAAAGTTGCTCAAACAAGACTAGAAGCTCGTACACATCGTCCAGATATGGAATTATGTCGGGACAATGCATACATCAGTCTGCAAAGAGAAATTGATGATATATATAATCAGGTTGAGAGAATGCATAAATCATTGAAAGATATGGAAAATCAACATCAAAGATTGCTGAGAACACGTAATGCCCTTGAACATGATCTTGCTTTGAAGATTGATGCTGTATACATTGACAAAGAAAAAGTTTGTGGCTTGAGACGTGCATATCCAGTCAATGCAATGTTTAGATTCTAAAGGACCAGACCAATTATTTTTTTTTTTTCATTGAGTTTGTATTGTTTAATTTGTATTTAAAAATCGTTATTAGATATTTTTTAATAATGTTGAATTGTTGCATGAATAGAGGAAAAAAGTAGAAATGAATATCAGTTGTTAAATTTTTAAATGTTTACTTACTTGAACTAATTAACAATTGTATACAATTCAATCACGTTTTTTTTATGATTAATGGAGTTTCTTTATATAACTTGGTATTGGTAGCTTGGTGCCTTCTTTAGCTTCGAAAAATGTATAAGACAGGACTAGTTCATCCACCATCTCCATCTTGGGATCTTCATTAAACTCTGGGTCAATGAAGAAAAATACTGGCATGTCAACCTTTGTAGAATGAATAAATAAAAGATATCAATAAAACAATTCAGCTTCTTTACAAATCTCGCGCAATAATATTAATTATGTAACACAAAACTTACTTGTTCGTGTGGAGCAAGCATTTGTTCTTCAAAGCAGAAACATTGAATTTTATTGAAATATTGTCCAGCCTCAAAGGGCACTATGTTATACGTAGAAACTCCACATATTGGGACATCGGTCGGATTTGTAGCTGTGTAAAATGCTAAAGCTGTTTCTCCAGGCACTAGCCTGATCTCGTTTTGTTGTGGTTGGAAGTTCCAGGCCATTTGGGCAGCAGTGTCAGCGGTGAATTTTATTCTCAAAACTCTATCCTTAACTGGCTTCATGTCTGCCACTATGGAGGTGTCGTGACCTGTAGTACCTCCATAACTAAATGCCTACAGAACATAAAAATATCTATAATTTTAGAACAAATTGTCTTGCGTAATACAGAGCAAAAAAAGCTGTTTTGCTAATATTTTCAAGCGGTTATCAGTTAAATTCAAATCAATTCTGTTTATTGTAATATGACAATTTGTTCACTCATAAAACCAATTATAATGTACAAAAATACCTGACAAAATATTCTGTACAAAGGCACTGCAGCGTATGTCAGTCCAAGAGTCAAAACTCCAACAGCGGTCACATAATTCAACGTAGTCCTTATCTTCTTTCGCCTCTCCGGATCTTCTGTTGGTATTTTATTAAACATAGTTCTATTCACAGTGGTGTTTATGTGCCTGTAGTAACTACTTGCAAAAAACGAGCAAGTTCTGGCAAACATTTTTCTTCTAGATTATACAAAACAAAACGATTCGTAATAACCTATAAACTTGATTCTGACCACTTTCTTGACTGGATGAGCCAGTTTTTGACTCTGCATTGATTCGTTTGTTCGACCTCACACTTTCAATAGTAAACGGATCAAAGGTTTAACTTTTGTCACATTTTACATTTAATTTTCAAGTGCGGTTACAATCTTGCCGGAGAGTGCAAAGTTATGAAATACCTTATACATGCGAGCGAGTACCATATGATTTCCCCTGTTCCCCATCTCCTCACGGGTGTATCTATTTATACAGTTGGTCACTATGGAATATGTGTTCTATAATATTGGTAAGTATTGATTTGAAATTTCAAATGTTTCTTTTTATATAACGTTCATGAATCTTGTGAAACTAACTTTTCTTATCCATAGGATAAACATTAGAAATTTTCGAAGTAGTTTTCATTCACGAGAAAAAATAAAATGTTTCAAATATAATGAACCCCCCATAATAACGGATAATAAATAGTTGCAAGACAAAAGGACTAAATATGAGTTTTTGTGCTGTTTATTCACATAAAATATAATTTACATACATTTTTATAATATACATGTAATATTAGTTCAAGACAATATTTTGAAGAGCTTCAATATCACAAAGACTGCAACCATGTGCATCATCGCATCCAATCCTAACACCTCTTTTTACATTTAAATAACGCGTTTTTCTAAGCTTCGCATGAATCTATAATCTACGTTGCAAGAGAGACAATTAATTATTTGTTCTAAATACACTTTGATAAAGCTTTTGATATATAGAATACAATTTTTTAGCCAACTACATGTGTATAATATAACAATCTCTTTTTATAATATTTATTCCAAAAGTTTACCAAACGGATACACGACTTGTCCATTGTGCGAAGTTTCTGGAAATAAAAAAAAAAGTATGATTATTATGTTATCAATTCACGCAAGACATGTTACATAAATTAATTAAATTTACCCAAAAGGTCCGGTTTTGCCGTTGAAAATAGATACTCCGTAAACTGCACAAAGTGCAATGACCATACCCTGACGCAGAATCTCGTAGCTCAGATAACTAGTAGGAACTGTGGCTTTCAGGTACTGTGGGTCCATAGAAATCGATTTCATTCTTACATCTCCCATCAGAGCTTCTGCGGTTCTCCTCTCGCTGACTCGACGTTGATCCATGCGATTCAAGTTGTCCTAGAAATAACGATACGTTTATTGTTTTTGTTTATCCAGGATTTCGAATCGCAAATTGATTTTACAAAAATAAAATCTCACCCCAAATCGTTCAGCAGAAGCATCCCTGGCTTTCCTGACATCGGCGACTCGTCGAGTAGCCAGTACAATTCGACGATCGGTGGATCTGGCGCGACGCTGTTCAGCATCGCGCGCTAAAGACTGTCGTTTCTCTCTCCTACTGTCGAGCCGATTTTCAGCTCGGATATCATCGGCGACTCTGCTGCTCCTTCGAGTTTCCTCGGATTCTCGATTCAGCCTTGAATTACGAGCGAGTCTGTTCACGCGAGTTTCTTCGCGAGCCACGTGGTTATCTCGAGCTCGAATCTCATCAACCGATCGTGTGCGCCGATTTTCAAGCCGGGAAGCTTCTCTTCGGTTCTCCAGCCTCCTGCTGTCGATGCGCTCTCTCCTGCTGTCTTCGAGGGATCGAGATCGTCGAGAGGCTTCTCGCCTTTGATCTCGAGATCTAACATCTTCTACCGATCGAACTCGCCGGTTCTCCAGGCGATCGGTATCGCGGACTCGCCGCTCGGTATTGACCAGACGAGAATCGCGGACTCGTCGAGATTCCATTGCGCGGACTCGACGTTCCGCTGACCTGCGTTCGCTTTGTGCATCGCGAACCCGGCGTTCTTCAGAGGCAGATCGGCGTTCGCTTCGGACTCGACGATCGGCTTCTGAATCGCGTACTCGTCGACTTTCGTCGCTAGTCAGTCGTCGCTCGACTCGGACTCGACTTTCGGTTTCTGAGTCCCGCACACGACGGGTTTCTGCTGCACGAACTCGTCGTTCTTCAATCGAGGATCTTCGTTCAGATCGGTTGTTGAGTCGATTTTCAGTTGCGCGAACTCTGCGCTCCAGGCTTGCCGATCTTCGGTCGGCTCGCATATCGAGACGGTTTTCTGCAGAACGTACTCGGCGTTCTAGGCTGGATGATCGTCGTTCAGCCCGGGAATCAAGCCGATTTTCTGCAGCGCGAACTCGACGCTCGGAGCTTACTGATCGTCGCTCAGCTCGGGCATCCAACCTATTTTCAGCGGCACGAACTCGGCGTTCAGAGCTCGCCAATCGACGCTCTGCTCGGGTGTCGAGTCGATTTTCAGAATCGCGAACTCTGCGTTCAGAACTTACTGATCGGCGCGCGGCTCGGGCATCCAGCCTATTTTCAGCAGCACGAACTCGGCGTTCAGAGTTTACCGATCTACGCTCAGATCGAGCATCGAGTCGATTTTCAGCAGCACGAACTCGGCGTTCTGAGCTTACCGATCTTTGCTCGTCACGGGAATCAAGCCGATTTTCCGCAGAACGAACACGTCTCTCCTCGTTTGAAAGTCTTCGTTCGGCCCGACTATCAAGTCGACTTTCAGCTGCTCGAACACGACGTTCCAAGTTTACCGATCTCCGTTCAGCTCGAGCATCCCGCCGATTTTCAGCAGCGCGTACACGACGCTCCATATTCATCGATCTACGATCGGCTTGCGACTCGACTCGGTTATCCCGCTCTTGGCTGCTTCGAATCTCGCGTTTCTCCCTGACTTCCGTAGCCCGAACCGATCGCCGGTCATCCCTAGCCAACCGATTCTCTACTTCGCGAACTCGTCGCTCGTTGTTACCATCAGCGATTCTTTGCCGATTTTCCCTTAGATCGGTAGTCCGATCTCTAACTCGAGAATCCCGGTTCAGGGTCCTAACTCGTCGCTCGTCGACGAGTCTGCGTTCGGCCGACAAAGCGCGAACGCGACGGGCCGCCGCCTCCTCGGAGGAGCGCGCCCTGACCCTCCGCATCGCGGCCCCGTCAGAGGACCGCGAGCGAAGTCGAGCATCGAGACGTTCCGTCGACCTGACTCGTCGCTCCTCGAGGACTCGGGCGCGGATGTTACGCGTCGCGTCCTCTTGACCTCGACTAACACGTGATTCGCGAGTGGGTCGAATTGATCTGACGCGAGACTCGCGAAGTTCCGAGGTAGTCCGTGGAGCTTGAGAGAAGATCGAGGAACTATCCGTGCTCTGGAGGCCGGACGCGCAGATATCGTTTGGGCAAGCGTCGACTCTGCAATAAAAACGTGATATTTTAAATATAAACTTTGGGTCTTGCATGAGATAATTTTTTAAATATAATAGCTTACTCGTGTGGCGCAGTGTGCATTAATTCAGGCCCAGCCAGACTTCCATGTCTACCCTCTCGGTCGCGAGACACATGACCTAGAGTGAGACAGGCCAAGGATACGATGAGAAGACCCATGTACTGCCAGGATCTGACGGGCAGCACTACGTGCCTTGTGCGTCGCATCGTAGTTTCTGCAGTTAAAAAATAAAATAAAAAATTAATACTTTGAAAGCACAATCGATACTCATAACTTTTGAATATTGCGATTTTAATTAATACATTTAATTAATTAAGAAAATAATCGACGAACTAACCAAAAATGAACGAAACCCTTCGTCGGAAATCTCAAAAACTCAGCGAAGTCTTGACCAAAAAGCTCCTGGTAGTCCCGAAGTAAAAGTGCCTGGCGACAAACTCGCCGATCCTCTTCCTGATCCTGGCCGACGTCTCGACACTGGCTGATGCCTCGAGCAGTTGAGCTCCCCGTTTTATACTCCCGCAGCGAAAGCAACCCCTCCAATACGCGTATACGCGTTCATCGGCGCGTAATTCAATGGAACTGCAATCTGCGGTTATCAGCATCGGCCACATGGGGCTCGGGCGCTCAGTCGCGCGCGAAAAAACCTGCCTCCGGGGGCGGATACGCCGTCTATCTCTTTTCGATTTCGCGAAAGTGCGCGAGAGCCCGACCGGCTGGAAAATTAAGAGAGTGTGTGTGTGTGGGTGCGCTGGATTGTGCGTAGTTGGTACTGATCATCAGCGGTAGAGTGAAGGGGTGAATTGGAAGGGGGGATAGGGATCGTTACAGTATTTTTAGTAAGGATTTTTATGAACGAGATATGTTGTTGTTGTTGTTGTTGTTGTTGTAAAGGTAATAGGTTTTTCGATTTGCTGCTAGATTAGCTTTAGTGTAAAAGTACAATAAAATAGAGCTCTGAACTATTTTAATTTACGTTAATTTTTCGTTCAAATATTTCTACCAGGATAATGAAGGATAAGGCAGGATAAGTAGGGGCAATAAGATTTCAAAAAATATCATTTAAAAATTAAAATTTATTTTACAAAAAAACGTATACTTTATCATTACATTTATCTACACTTACAATCGTCGTAAAAAAATCTCTTAACACCTAATCATCTGGTAATTATCAAGCTTCGCTTACAAGTATATTTACAAAGTCTCGTCGATCCTCCTTCTCGCGTAACCCAACGCAGAAAACTTCCTTCTCGTCGCAAATGCATTACGCGAGAACATGAGAAAAAACATTTCGAAAGAATCGAGATAATCCATAGACTCTAGCGTCAAATAACTTTACACGCTCGACCTGTTTCAAACGGTCGATTTCATCCACGAGCGGGACGAATTTACGGGGGCGTCGCGCAATAAATAAATGGGCTTCGATTTATATAATACACGGGCATCGGCAATGTACACGCGGCGGAGATAAGTACTCCGGTACTTCTTCAATTCTCTTCGAGGTGATTTTTCGCCTCAAGACAGCGAAACGAGCAAGAGAGGTAAGACCAGGAACGTCGACAGAATACTGCCTGTGGTGCTGCTGGCGGTTGAGCCGTAGGCTGCTTGGACCTCTTTGCAGCTCGTGTCGTTGCTCACGGGCAGGGCTGTGAAGTTCGGGAACATGTGCTCCTTTGGTGTCTGTGAATGGAGAACATTTTGTTTATTTTATTCGATGAACGAACAGGTATGAATTGTATGATGTTGTGAACTTACCCTTGGAAATCTGTCTTCCCTCGTACGGCAGTAGGTCGCGTGTTTTCCGTAATACAGGCTGTTCTCGATGGACTTTGAGAGCGCAGTATCGTTCCAAGCAAGGGCAGACATGTGGTCGGACAGCGAGTGGCCTGTAATTCACGAAAATTTACGTTATAAAATAATCTCCTCATGCAAAATATTACAGAGAGAAAAGCGATGAATCGATGCCTCACCTGCGAACTCGTCAGGCTTCTCAATGACGAGTATCCCGAAGATGTCGTCGTAGTCGATGTAGTCTCCCTTCGATATAAGAGCAGACTTCATCCGTTTAATAAAGTCGATATCGGAGCTATCGTTCGATCGAATATCGGGATAGTTCGGCGTGTGATGATTCGGAGACACTGGTAACGTCACCGTTTCCGTCCTGCAATAGAGAAACCAAAACCATTAGAACCAAAATCCTACGTCTCTTATACCAAACGCAAAAATAAAAGGCACCCACGTCGTCGACAAGAAGAGGTTCTCCGCGTTCTCCATAGTCATCCCCTTGAAGCTCTGGACGTTCAGCGCGTTGAAGAACTCCTTCACCGGAGTCATGCTGTAACAAGCGGCCAGAGGTGTCCTGGGGTAGTGAACTACGAAAGCGAGGCACATCTCTTGCGAAGCTGCGTATCCGCCAAAGGTCGGTTTGGTCCTTCCGCGAGTGTCGTAGACGCACTCGGCGACGAGCTCGTCACCCGGGAGGATCTTGACCTCGCGTTCCAGGGTATGAGACTGCTGGTACTCGAAGTCGAAGTGGTTGTCCTGGACGATCGGAGGTAGTTCCTTGCCCTGACGGATGTGTTTCAAGCCCAAACGACGACCTGCCAGGTGAGAGTGCAGGACGACGGAGACCACGTTGATGCCCTCTTTGTCGAACATCTGAGAATGAATGAATAATATCCGTTAATAAATTCAGTCTAATAAAAGAAACTATATGATTTTTTATTTACAAAAAATAAACCTTCTTACCTTATTCGTGCAATCCGGCGTACAGTAGCCGGCAGTGGCGTACTCCTTCTGCTGCGGCGGCACCATGTGCAGCGGGCTAACCGCGACTCCGGCCACAAAGATTCCGGCCTCCATTTTCCGGATTTTAGGCGTCAGGTGCAGCCTAACTCCGCTGCTGTCGATGACCTCCCTGCCGAACTTGTTGTTGTAGTGAACCTCCAGCATGTAGTACGATCCCTCGAGGTTCTCGGCCACGGGTAGACCAACGTGCTCAGGGAACCATTCGCCACGACTACCTCGGGCCCAAGCTAGCACCGGTTGGAGACAGCTGGCCCATTGGACTGGCATAGTTGGACTGTAGCAGTGGGCTCCGTGCATCCTGGAGTGCTCCGCTAGGATCGGGTCGGAGGCGCACTCGTACAGGATCACGTGGTGGACCAGGCCTTCGTTGGCTTCCTCGACCAGGGGTGTGTACTGCAATGATTTTACAATCGTTTGAGTGTAAGTTTACAATACGCGATTCTCCGAGATGCAAATGTAGGGGTTTCTAAAAATACAAGCGCACGTCAGCGGCGATCGATTAAAATTCAAGCTGTGCGACTGCACGAGAGATCGGAGAAAGAAGCGATTGATAGTCGAGATATGCGACGGGTTCGGTGGCATCATTCGTGGGAAAGGAGCTATACGAGCGAGGCACACCAACACGCGACTTCCGCAACCGTCGAACGACTTTACATTAAATCGTTAAACTCACCCCAATCATGTGGTGTTTGCGCTGGAGCTTCGGCGCCTTGAAGATCTTGCACCAATAGGTCGTGTCAGAATTGTTTGGCACGGAGAACTGCGGAATAAAAACATCGAACGTTAGCATTGAAACTACCTGAGAAACGCATAGCAACTCGTAAAAATTCTTACCTGGTTAAGCTTGACGTCCCACTTGATCATGCTGGGGTCGTCGATTGTCGGTGGCGGATGAGGAGCAGGTGCTTTCAGTCTCAGAGCTCGACCGCCGCGCTTTTCGCCGTGGAATCTTGCGGCGTTCAACTCGGGATCGCTCTCGTGCAAAGCCCACAGAACTCGAACAGTGTCGCCCTGAAAAATGTGTCCTTGTCTTATTCTCTCTCCAGTTTGAAGGAGATTAGGGTTTGGTTTGTTATGCAGCGCTTGGTTATAAGCTTATTATACACGCCGAGGATTTGAAGGGAAAGTTTTGACAGTTTGCTGAATACCGAGTAAAATTTTCCTTTCAGTACACACATTCAGAATAGCAAATAAATGTTCATCGAAAGAAATCTTTTCTACACGGCTCGACGTAATCCACAAGGAATCGCAAGAATAAAAAAATTGAGAAAGAAATAAATGTCGCGTCGGTCTGCGCTCGATTAAAAATATTTTAATGGCTCTCGTCGACATACCTCGCGCGCGAATTCTTCTATGCGGTACACACGGGCCGCCTTTGAAATACAATCGAGCTTGGCATATCAATTCACGGGTTCAGAGGGATACGGGCCAGCGGAGCTGCGAAAAATTTCGGCGTATTTCGGAGAGTCGATCGATTTATTATTTTTTTTTTCCTCGACGTAGTTACAAAGCGAAGCCTATTATTTTAGAGAGATAACGTTTTTCCTTTTAAGGATAGATGCGGTTGTCCGTAGCACGTGGTCGGAAATATAGAATGACTCTTGGGGAGAGTATAGGATGCGTGTCGAACATCTGCTGACGCGGAGGAACTCATTTTCTTTTTGATGTTTCGGGTGTTTGCTTTGGCTGGATATGGATTTAGTTAAAGTTTTGTATAACTATATCCTTGAAAATTTCGTTTTCGTGTCATTTAAAATTATACACGAATTTCACTTATTGTTATTAATTCGACTGATAAACATCGTTGAAATACGAGCAGAAACCGCATAATATAATAGGCACGAGCGATTCCCCGTAAAAGAGTGTCGCTTAATTTTAAAAAATAGCACGTTTCATCGCCTGCGTGTCTTTGTGTGCGGCATCCTTTGGAACGAAGGGACACGCCGAAGAAAAATAGGGGGCGTATCTTTTTTCTCTCGGTTATAGGTCCGCCGTTAATCTGTTTTCATTTCGGCCTAACGGTGAATCCACTGCAGTGTGTAATGTCTGCTTGAACAGATGAAGATAAAACATTTCCTACGGCTATTGCAAAATTCTTCGTTCGAATTAATTAAACGCCATACGCCGAGATTCGAATCATAGCGCGTCATCGTAAAATAAATCAAGCAACCGCAAACGCGTACGTTTGAAGAGAGCAAAATGAAAATGTAAACATCGACTCACCGTGAGGCTACGGTCCTGAGGGTCGCAGCTCTGCCATCTCCTTGTAAAAGTGACGACCGTGTGGGTGTCGTTTTGAGAGCCGTGTAGCAAGTGGACGTCCTGCGAAGCGTCAGTCTCCGGTGCTGCGTTGTTGCTCTCCACACCGTGAGAATCCTGAAACAGACGTGGAAAGAAGGTTCCCATAAGCTTCTTCTTTTTTTCGTTTTGAGTGCGTACAAGGATGCGTATATTTCTGTGTATTCTTAAGAGTTTTTTTCAGGGCTTTGCGGTACGTTTATGTGCGCATACGTGTATTGAGAGCTGGTGAATGGATGAAAAGATAATATTTGGAGCGATGGGTTGGACATGGTTTATTTTTATACTTTGAGTCGAGCGAGGAGTTTTTAATGTTTATTTTAAAGATTAACTTTTTTATACTCATATCAATATTATAATATTACACAACTTCATTCTCACGTCCTATAGGACTATACAGCGCAAGTCCAGTTTTTTGTTTCTCATAAAATACACGCATCTGCAGTATAGCGGAACTTCCTACACAGCCGTCGAGGAATCCCCTTATTCTTTTCGAATTCCCTCTGCGGTTTTCCTCCGTCCCTCGCGTGTCGATTCGCATTAAGAAGCTGCAAAGTGGTTGACCCTCTCGAAATCGGAAGATCCGATCCCCCCACCCAAAACGAAAACATCCAGCGTAATAACGAGCGATAACAATTTAAAAAAACGTTTCCACCAACAAAAATTACTGTCCCTCCTTCCTAACGCAGTATACATCCCCGCAGGTAAAATCCTGACGCGCGCACAAAAGCAAACACAGCGAAGAGAGACCGCCTCGAGGGAAGTACAGCCTTTCCTGTTCTCAACTGCGCGCATCTCTCGGAGGATAATGAATCCGAATAATTGCCGAGGCAGAAGCAGCAGCAGGGGCGTGTATAGCAAACGGAGCCTACACCTATATATTCCTCATCGCGTCACGCTGCGATGCTGACCGACGCTTCTACTTTTTGCCACACGACTCGACGCTTTGCCCTTTTAGCCAAGCGTAACGAGCGGAGATGTAAGTATAATACGCGCAGCTCGAGGTGTATAGCCCCGAGTGAGGAGGAAGGATTTTCAGGAAGTCGGACAGGGAATAAAAGGGGTTTGCGTTTCTTCTTCACGTGTAAGTTATAAAGAATAAGAAAAAAAAAATAAAGTTCAACATCCTCCGCAAACGGTCGAAATGCTAATGCAGGAAGCGCGTGCGCGCGGCTACCGAGCCGTGACGTCACGCATCCGTCAAAAATTAATCTTCGCGTCGGCATCTCTCCCTCTCTGACTTTCCGGAATATCGAGCCTCTGTGTACACCGTCCACTCCCCCGTTCCGGCCTCTTCCGCTTTTTCGTCCTTATAAGCCCCTCGAGAGTCGATTGTTCGGAATTCCGGGATACGCTTGGCTGATAATGATACCGGCGTATGATTTTTCACGATTTTTAATTCATACTTTTTACTGCTGAATTTTCTCGGAAAATTCGATTTAAAACGCGCAGGGGACTGTAAGGAAGTGAAATTAAAGGCTCATCGGTTCTCTCAATGGATAGAAATCAAGTTGCGGACGAGGGTGCAAATTGCATCCTCGTATCTCTTCCATTCAGCCGGCGGTTTTCAATCGCGAGGGAGAAGAGGGGTATACCGTTCTAAATATAGAATTTGGAGAAAGGGAGGGACATTTTCCGGAAAAGTGAGCAGGTTAAACGACGTCGAATTTATTTTTCTCTATAATATTATAAAAGTCTGTTTGCACTACTTCGCTTCACTAGTCAAACATATGTACCGTCGTATTCAAGGGTCCTTCTCTCATTGCCATCTGCCGTGCGATATGCGCAGCAGCTGCCCGGTATCCATGTAGCTGATATCAAACAAAGCCTTAAGAGAATTAACACGACTCGCGAACATCTGTTGATCCACAGGTGCCGTCCGGATTTTCAATCGCGAATTTCAATCTCTCATGAATATGAATACAGCGAGCCGCGCGTTTATCGTTTATTTCGAAACATTTATAGGTGTATATTCTTCATCGTCCCTCAGAACTCTACAGCAGCGGCAAAACTCTAGCGCAGCAGAGTCATAAGGCGCAAATACAGGCGAGTCAAGTCGTTAAAGTTCATCGCGCTATATAGACGGGCATGTTTTACGAGTAGCTCGGGAATAATCAGCGAATTGAATGATACATACGCGAGAGAGAAAACCGTCAGCGCGTCGGCTTTTAACGAGCCGCGTAATCTGCCCTGTCACTTTATATATGCATCGGCTTCCTCGTGCTGCTGCTGATGCATTATTATTGTTATTAATCACCGCGCACCTGTAGCTGTATACGTATCATGAGATTCGAAAATCTTTGCATAAACAACAAATTGTAAAACGTAAGAGCGATAAATCAAACCGGTCGTCTAATAAGTATCTTCTGAAGACCGATTCCGAAGACAAAACAAAGAGCAAACACCGCGTTGCGCTGCAGAGAGAGAGAGAGAGAGAGAGAGAGAGAGAGAGAGAGAGAGAGAGAGAGAAAAAGCGAAGAAAAACACTCTGCAGAAGCGTGGAGAGAGTTTCGTGTTGGGCCGCGCTCGGGGCGATTACTTAAAACTTGAGGTCTTCCTTTTGCAGCGAGTCGAAAGAAATATATAAGTACCGGAGAGAGAGAGAGAGAGAGAGAGAGAGAGAGAGAGAGAGAGAGATAGAAAGAGAGAGAGAGAGAGACAATGACGCGTCTCGCTCTAATTGCCGCGAACTGCTGCCAAAGAAGCAGCCGCGCACGCGCTGGCCCTTTTTTCGAACTATAGGATTCGGCGTTGAGAGGTTTTGCCTAGAGGCAGAAAATTTCATAAAAATGCATCGTGATAAATTTAAATACTCAACGGTAATATATCAGTAATTTAAAGACGACGATACTTCCTCTCGAACAAACAACTTCGAGATTTTATTTTCCTCTCGCGGGCGGCTGTAAAGTGTAGCGACCAGAGAAATATAATTTGTTCCCCTCGACTGGGCTTATCATCTTCCGCCCTCCGCAACGGGCTTTAATTTAATATAGTGTATAACGATCAATTTCTATTACAGAAACTATGTACTAAACGTGCAACGATGAGCATAAATAAAGCGATAAAACCGAAGTTTACCATTACACACGCTCGAAGCCTCTATAAGTTTATTCATTAAAAAACGCGAGACTTCCAGCGCGAGGCTGCGAGAGTTTATTTTTTAAGAAGAAGAAGACAAAAAGTTAATTGAACGACGCTCACGAGCCTTTCCGCGAAGTCTTCATTGCGCGTGCAAATAAATGCACGAGTAGCGTTTTCATAACGGCGTAAATTGCCGGGGGAGAAAGTGCACGCGGAAAAATTAGACACGAGATGAACGAATGTACGCATTAAACGCTAACAAATACGCGAAACAAGAACGTTTAGCTTAATCGAAGAGAACGAAGTGGGCTGAAAGCCGAAACTTCAATGACCGCAAAAAAGAACGAAAGAAGATACACACATATACACACACACGAGAAATATATAGAGCAAAGAATAGCCCTCGAGCACACACGTGCGCTGGAAATAAGGAGGACCGCCAGCAGTATTATAATACTCGCATACGGGGGAGTGAGAAAGAAAGAGAGAGAGAGAGAGAGAGAGAGAGAGAGAGAGAGAGAGAGAGAGAGAGAGAGAGAGAGTCTGTTGAGCCCGGGACAAATAGCTCGTGTAATGCAGCGCTCGGTGCACTTTATCCGCCAGCCGGTCGATCTTTTCGGAATCGGACCGGTTTATATACCTTCCCCCCGCGCGCGCAAGTCGGGGCTGAACCGTAAATCATACCTCGGATTACTCTCTCGGTGTCGTCGTCGGTGTGTGCGTACGCCGTATGCTAATGCCGGATTTCGTTGCGATTATATATTCTGCGAACATGTCGCGGCGAGGTTTCCGGCTAGGATTTTCGGGAGTTTAGAAAATGAGAAGAACACATCGTTCTTCGTTACCGATTGCAAAATTGAATATATCGATTTAACAATCTCCCACTGAGCTTTTTCTCTCGGCGAAGATTCACATCGCACGAAAAGAGAAAGAGAAACTACAGAGGAAGGAACGAAGGAGAGTAACATAAAGAGAGAACCGGCAGGAGGCCGCGGGACCGGACAACTACGCGCGAGGCCTTGACTGACCGGAGGGGCCTCTTTTTGGATATACACACAGCCTCGAGAAAGAGAGAGAGAGAGAGAGAGAGAGAGAGAGAGAGAGAGAGAGAGAGAGAGAGAGAGAGAGAAAGAGCAGGTCCGAGACGACGATGGAATCACGCGAATGCGAAACCGCACGTGTATAAGACGCTATGAATATTCCTTGCATAATGCGTTTAAGCGCGTGTTTTGGAAGGATTCGAGAGAGAGAGAGAGAGAGAGAGAGGGAGAGAGAGAGAGAGAGAGAGAGAGAGAGCGGATAAGGTTGGCTTGTATATCCGTGTGAATCGAAATATGGAAATTGGAGTTGTATTTTTTTTCTCTTATCACACACGATATGCCTCGAATTTTCAAAAGTGATATGGAATTCCGAGAGCAGGTCTCGGTGTGTCATTATATCGTGTTCGAAAGTTATTCGCTGCGTCGGCGTTGAACAGTAGCGGCTATATAGCATATATAAAACCAAAAGCCGTATTATACAGTAGCCCAGAGAGGTATCAGACCCGTAATTACATAAGTTTATAGTCCGTAAAAAAGAAACCGAATTTTGCTCATTCGAAAAGGATTAGAAGCCGAGAGAAGAAGAAGGTGATGAGTTAATGGCTGGATAAACCTTCGGTTAATTGATGGTCTGCGATAGTATACGTTAATGTATATTCTATTAATATCCACCGCGCTCTAATGGCTCCCTAATCATTCAAGATTAGCTCCTGTACAGTTTCAAAAGACACCGAGAAGCATATCGAGCTCTCGAAATCTCGAAAATAAATAACGCAATTAGCGAGGGAAGCATCTCGCTTATAAAGCTACAAGAAGCTACACGATCCTCTCAACCAGGTACAGCTCTCGCTTGACTTCGATTTACCGTCTATAAAGAGAGAGAGACACACACACACACACACACACTTGGTAATGCAAATAAATTTAATTAAGATTAGGAATTCCGAGAAGCCGGTTCTCTTCTTTCTCCACCTTTTCATTTGTCCCGTCGTCGTCGTCGAAATTCCAATTAACAATTTTCGAGCTGCGAAATCGTGCTGTATAGAAAGAGAGGGACGACGCGCGGAATCTCTGTCACGGCGGGGCTACCTGACTCACGTCCGGCTATGCGTAAATCGTCTTTATAGTTCGAAAAGAGAGGGAGAGAAAGAACGAGATATCCGAAGAGATCTTTCGTTCGCAGAACCGACGTCAAAGTCCTTTTTGATTGCTGCAGGCACGACGTTTTGTGGGAATTCGCTTTCGGACCTCGTTTTCGTTTTTTTAGCTCATATGTGCGATGCAGCGCGAACTCGTTTCGAGGATGATTTATTGGGTTGCTTATGTAACCCGCGTTTCTGTAGTTTATTTTTTATTCATGTTTCTACACCTCGTCTAATCAAATTGGATGACTGTAGACGCAGCCGAAGAGTGCAGTCACCTGATTTAACTAACGATGGCGTGATAAAACGAAAACTCAGCGAAATTCCCCCGAAAGAAAGTGTTCGCACAGAGAGCGAGATAATAGCCCCAATTACAAGATTTCCACGGCTTCTTACGCTCGGAACTGAGACACATCCCGCAGGGGCTTGTGACTGAGTAATGACTAGGCGAAAAAAGCTGCATCGTCGCAACGCCGCCCGTGAGTGACGAGTTTTTGACGCGCTTTATAGCCCGAGCGATGCAGCGAATTAACGTTGGCTTATTAATACGTCGATTTCGGTCGATTACCGAAAAATTCAAATACATGTGGTACCGGTTGCTTTTTTCTGAGGCTCCGTGCAAGGATGAGGAATAGTCGAAAAAGAGCCGATCGATCTCGACCTATAGAGCCTGACGAATCGCGGCGTTTTTCGTGGGAGACCGAGAGAGAGAGAGAGAGAGAGAGAGAGAGAGAGAGAGAGAGAGAGAGAGAGAGAGAGAGAGAGAGAGAGAGAGAGACATCAGAGCTCAGCGCTGCATTACGTATGCGGAATGGGACGTCTCACCTGTTTTCTACGTCAGGCTTTTGTATCGAATTTACAATTAACGCTAAACAATTCTCGCTGCCAAGCTTAAAAAAAAAAAAGAAGAACAAGCTTAGGTAACAAATTGTTCGGGTCCTCATTTGACCGCGGTCGAAACTATACAAAGGCATAAATCAAGCGGCAGCAGTGGATCCGAAAGTTCGCCTCCTCTTTCTCTCCCTCCCAAGTGCAGCGCGAAGCAATTACACACGATAAAAGCCGGGAGAGACCCCGGTGTGCAGCGCTGAAAAATCTCGGCGTCGATCTAGTAAAAAGGACTTTCGCGGCCCACATCGATATATTCTCTCTTTCTCCCCCAGCAACAGGTATATTGGTGTATCTCTGTGTGTGTGTGTGTGTGTGTGTGTGTGTACCTGAGCGAGAGAAAAACGATCGGTATTGAAACAAGCGCGAAGACGACGAGAAAAGAGTAAGGATAGCGCGATAAAGCCGAGGAATTAAAGGAAGACTGTTTGATTGAATTTCGCTGCAGCTCCGTATCGAAATGAAATCTAGAGCGGACTAATTGAATAAATTAAAACACAAAGGAACTATTTCCCCACGCTTATATGTATCTCAGATCGCCACGAGCGAGCACCCTCGCTGAAAAATTAAAAAGTAAAGCGAACCGGCCGCACTACCTCCTATTTATCTATAGGAGCGATAAGATCGGCGCCGAAATGCTAATTCCTCTCCTTCTTGTCACGCGTCGGTGCAGCGTTTCGCGAGCAGCCATTAATATGCCCGGCGTCGTCCAGCGACAAACTGGTGTATGTGTGTGTAAGGGAAAACGTGTCTATCATAGATATGTATAGCGCCGAGCAGATGTGGGATGAATGGAGGGTTCATTCATCGTTATCGATGACTGCGCGCGTTATCCGTTCTTCTCTGCGCTGGCCGATTGCCATCTTTATTAATGGTTCCGAAATTCGACATACAAGCGTCTTGGAGACACCGCGATATTAATGAAACTTCCTCGGCTATAGCGATAAATCATCCCAAAATACTCAACGTAACTCGTTATATCTCTCAACTCACCAAAAGCGTGGCGATCCGCGTATGGTCATCGACCCAAGCGAGCACGATATCAGCGCCCATCATGTGGCTCTTATCGTTGAAGCCCAAGCCGATATAGCCGAGTGTCTTAGCGGTCACTCGAAAGGTGACGTTCTCGTCATCGGTAGGATCCCACTCGAGGACAACGTTGCCCTCATTGTCTAATCTCTCGTAACGCGTGAACTCGCGCTTCGCCTCTGTCTCCAGTTGACGCTCGTTAGAGCTTCGCTTCGGCCGCCGTTTAAGCGGGAACACCAAGTTCCTCATCTCGGGAATGTACTTCTTCGGCGCTCGGCCTTTCTTCCGCTCCCGCTTCTGCACGCTGTCGATGAAGCGGGAGAAGTCGATTTTTTTGTCGGAATCGAAGCTCTGCTCGATGTCGGGATAGGACTCCTGCGGCTGCGGGTGAGTGTAGTCCAGGGATAGGTCGCTGTCCGGGACGTATTTGACTTTAACGCCTGTGAGGGGAGGAATATCGTTTATGTTAGGGATGAATCGGTATAAGCTTCTAGTCAGTCGTAAAAATTAAACTCACGGTTGACGTCGATCCTCTGGCTGACCTGATCGGCCACCCTGAAACCGCGTCCCTCCAGAACGCTTCTCCTCTGCCGGTTAACGTGGGCCCGTCGCGAGGCCTTAAGCCGATCGTAATAGGCCCTCGTGCCCATGGTTTCGTCCATGTGCTGGACATAGAGGTCCATGAGGTCGGCTCCTGCGAGCCACACCGCGCAGGACAACGTCAGAAGTAGCAGCGACCACTCCATTTTCACACTAAACACTGTTATATACTCTAATATCGGAATTTTTCCCTATACACTGTCACACCGTAAGTACACGCGAGTACTGATTTCGATGGAAAAAATAAGAACGTTGATAAGCACTGTTAATTCACAAAATATCAATCGAAGTAAGAAGAAACGAAGCAGCACGCGCGCTTTCGCTCGGAACAAGCGCTCGCCTCGAGCATGTTGCGTGCAGGACAGTTGCGCCGGGACTAATTTCTCGAGCGGCTGCCGAGGGGGAAAAAGGCCCGACAGTGGTGGCGGCGGCAACGGCAGCAGCAGCTGCTGCTGCCGTTGCCGCCGCTTACCTGCAGCTTGACGCGCGCGTTTCTGCCCCTCTCTCTCTCTCTCTCTCTCTGCGCGCCGTTTTCTTTTTCGCTTTCTTTCTTCGGGGACGACCCTGTGCGAGAGTGTATATATGTAGTGTGTCGGACGGAACGAGGGCCTGAAAGGAAAGAGGCGAGAGAGAGAGAGAGAGAGAGAGAGAGAGAGAGAGAGAGAGAGAGAGAGAGAGAGAGAGAGAGAGAGAGAGAGAGAGAGAGAGAGGATGAAAGCTGCGGGACCGATGTGTTAAGGGGCTCTCGCGGCGGATGGAATAGGTGAGTCGAGTGAGCGAGGGGTGCGCAGGCCTGTTTTGCAACCCTGTGCGAGTCTCGAGTGGAAACGTTTGCGTAACGCTTTGTAGGATTTTTGTGCGTTGCGGGCTTTTAATTTTTATACTTTCGGGTGCTGAATTGTCGAATGTGAATTATACAACGTTAAATTTATATTCAATTTATATTTTACATGGAGAAATTCAGTCCTCGTAATTCATCGTTTAGAGTCGCTCGAGAGAGTTCCAAAATGATAGTTAAAAAGAAAAATCAGGGTGGCTGAGTCGGCCCGCGCTCACGAAAATGCTCGTACGCCCCTTTAACCGTTTAAACGTCGGCGGTCTAAAGCAGAGCGCAACGGTGCTGCATCGGCAACTGCGAAATCCTCTGTGTTCTTCCGCCGGGGCCCGACTCGGTCCCCTCCCCCTGGGCTCTTTTCTCTACGGTTTTAGTCTACGTAACGTCATCTCTCTCTTTCTCTCTTTTGCTGGCGGTTCGGACTTGGCCTCTATTCTGCTGGAAACTCCTCATTCATTTCCTGCTCTGACTTTTTAAATGTAGCGTAAATTCTTATACTCCGAAATTAGAGTGAATTTTTAAAAATAAGTATATATGTAACATACAATAGCAGTTCCGAAAAGCGACTAGGAAACAATCCTCGGAATTTCGGCGCGATTTTCTGCCCACGCCAAACTCGAAAAAAAAAAGAAAAAATGAGCCTCGTGCATGCTCACGACGCAATTACACACGTGAGGGCAGAGAAGACGTTTTCGGGGGGCCGCAATTACGGGCCGTGCGAGCGCGCGCGCGGACGAGTAATTTACGAGTTCCTCGTGTGCCTTCTCCAGTCCACCTTCTTCTCTCGCAGTTTTTTGCCGCAGCGAGCGCTGGACCCTTTTCCGCGTCTTGTATATATATATAGGTATACGCATCTCGTGATACGAGCTTGCGGTACTGCGTGTGCGCGGTGTTATTTGATTTTTGATGACTTTGACAGGGTGTTTGCTTGTTTTTTTTTTTGGGTGTACGCTCTTTAAATATTTGCAGTTGCTTAATTAGCGCGAGATTTTTTGCTGGATATTGATGACGAGGGCTTTTAAAGCGTGTAACTTGTTTGATTGCGGTTATTTATAATAAATTCGCGGCGATTCCTTAGGGCACAAATGGGACCTTGAGCAAATGCTAATAAGACGCATTATACACAGCTAATTCGGCACGCTCGCATAATAATTCCGCAAGAATCAAGCAGAACAAGATTCGCCTGTTTAGACGACTTTTAAAGTCCAAACACGCGCCGGAGACATCAGCTCGTACGTGTAAGTCTTGTCGAATTAGCTGCGTAAATACTCCTCCCTAATTTTCTCGCTCAAGAATAAAACGAAACTCCGTATAAAAACCGAGCAAACCACCCTCTCGAATATCCCACTTCCGAAAACTCCCTCAGCGCATCTCTCGCTCTCCTTTCCATACCGAGAAATCCAAAAGCCCAGTTCCACCTACTGGAAGCTTCCAATATACAAAACGACGAGTGCAACAAGCTGCAGCCCCTCGAAAATTCTCGAAGTCGCCGTTGAACCTACGTCATATTATAACAGGGGGAGAGGCGGCCACGCGTGGCCTAAAAAAAGAGAAGCATCGGCCCGCTGCGGCAGCACAGGGGAAGAACTGCTTCCTGCGGAAGCGTTTTTGTGTCTATATACTGCAGCGGCAGCCCAGCCACGTGGAGAGAGAGAGAGAGAGAGAGAGAGAGAGAGAGAGAGCCGTAGCACACCGGTCTTTTCCTATACGTACGTATATCTGCTACGGATAAGCGAAGCCAACTGCGCGCCCCGACAGATGCCGGAGAGGCGGCTGATGCCTTTGAGATTGTATGTGTGTGTGTAGATGGGATGTGGCACGCGCCGTCGTATAGTTTTACGTTTGCTCTCTGTTGCTGCGTAGGTATCCTTACAACGTATATTCGAATGGCTTTGGCTTGGCTGTTGGAAGTTTGGGCGAGTGGAAAAGTTTGGAGAGAGAGAGAGAGAGAGAGAGAGAGAGAGAGAGAGAGAGAGAGCGTGGACTGGTTTTTACTTTTGAAGGGTGGTTGCGTGTGTGTAACCGAAATTTCGCGCGACCCGTTATTGTTATGTAGAGTGTGCTTATGGGGAAATCGTTGTTTAGATGGTTAAGGGCTTGATTTAGATGTGGCTTGTGGCAATGTATTAAAATTGACAATTATTATAAGATTTACCATGTTTCATTTGTTATTAAAATTTTTTGTAAAAAGATACATACTAATTAAAAAAAAAATTCTTTACTGTAAATTATAACTTCAATTAAGATCGCGTATCCGCTCTCAAAATTGAGTAAACAGCGCGGCTGCGCCGAAATAAGACGAGAACGAAATTAATTTTATAAGAATCTCGAACGCGCCCACTTTTTGGTAAAGCAATAGAGATCAGTTCGCGGTCTGAGCTTCCGCACGTGTCGACGAGACGCCAGGACTGCGTGTGTATCAAGTTTCTATCACGTTTGCTCTTCTCATTGTTACCTGTTGAAATCTTACACGGCATCGATCGAACTCGGGCACGTAAGCTGCGGATGTTTATTTGTTAAATTAACCGAAGCATAATTGCGGTGACCTTCGAGTTTTGGATCCTAAATTGAATCCATTCCTTTTTTAATTAAATAAATTCAAAAGTACAACGTCACGATATTACAAGTCCAAAGTGTCTAAACGATCTTGCATACGATTTTTTCGAACAGCAAACGCATACTCCAAAACTCGCGAAAACGCGACATGTCTTCGGAAATTATAAGCGCAAAATGTTCAGCTCGAAGCATAAATTTTTCGAGCACGATGTTCCTCTCTCCGCCTCAATTTTCGCCTTCTTTTTTCATTCCCTATACTCTCTTTTTGCGCTTACTTTTCTCCTTCCTTCTATTACGCTCGGCGTCCACGAACTTCTCGCATACGTATCTCTTTTGCTCGCTCTGTCTCTCTCACTCTCTCTTCTCTGCAGCAGCAGTCGCTCCTTCGTTTTATACGGCGCAACGGGTCAGATCGAATTAATTGCCAGGTCGAAACCAGTTTGGTAGGAACGGATTCCGCAGCGCAAATTTAAAGTCACAGCCTTCGGGGGCCTTCTTAATGTCTCGAGAATCACGTCTCCCTTTCTCGCGGCGAAACTTATATGTATACGCGTACGGGAGCACATTTCTCCGGGGCAAAAAGCGGCCAACGGTAGTCGCCGTGTCTTTATTCGCTCGCTTACGTAAATCAAATGTCTCGCGATTGACTGGATTACTTCAACCGTAAAATGTTTCTATTATAAGGATTGACGGCTTGGGATGGCCTGGTGACGATAATTATGGTTAGTAGCTTCTGATTTTGGGAGATTTATAATTTATAATAATTTTTTTAATAATTTTTTACTTTTGAATTTTGAAAAAGTTTTTAGATACGTGTGCATGATGCATGAACGACTTATTCACAAGTCAGGTGCGATCGAAACTTTTTGATAGGATGTGTATATACAGCCAAGGCTTCAGATGTTGCAACAAGAGGCAGCCGCAATCGTCCAAACTGCACCTGTAATGAATCTTATACAATCAATGGTGTAGGAGGATAAAAGACTGCGCGTTGCAGTTACAGCATGAATGGCTAAGGCAGCAGACCAGACAAGGCAGTTTTAGTATGGGTGGCACACCACTATTTCTAGGCTCGGCTGCATATTGTTCATAAGGGAGCAGAAAAAATGCCCATGCGCCACATATTGTCACCTGCCACAAACTCGGAGAGTTTAGGCGGGGACGAGAAGGTCAGTTCAAAACTGTTTTGATTTGGTGTTATTGCTCCACTTGTCATTCTCATGAAAATTGAAAAAAAATTCGAATTTGAAATTAAATCGCAAAAGCGCTTTTCGCCGAAAACAAAAAAAGCTTAATCAGCCCGTGGTGCACACCATATTTCTTGACACGACAACTACGCTCTTTTTCAAACATTATAAAATAGTAAAATTCAATTTTTTTTTTGTAAATAATAAGTTAATGGTGAGCGAACAAGCGATTTAACAAGGTAGCTTTAAGCAAGCGCATACTTAATTTAAATAATTCGGTAATCGAGGAAAAGATCATTCATCTACATCATGAATAAAAATTCATATCACTGTCATCGCAACAATTTTCTCTCTCAGACACGTGTGCTAATCGACAAAAATACTATTTCCTTAGAAAAAGCATATTTGTCTTTCCGACAATTATTGTGACGATTTCAATTCAGCAAACTTCAACTTCGCGTGTATTTGTTCACCAAAAGATGCTCACAAGCGCGTTAATCGCAAAATAAGATACGCAAGTCATCTTTACTCCCGGCTGCATCTACAGCGTCAGAGGTGGTGGGGACCGACGCGATATGCCTCACTGAACGAGCTAACAAGGTTACTCGACACAGTCATGGAACTATGCTTAGTATAAAATCTATTTTCATTCATGCTAGTTGCGCAGTAGATCGCTGCAACCGTGAAAATCATGGAGTTTTTCACTTGGAGTTTGATCCTCGGTGCCTGTGGCCTGATCTATTACTTCTTCAAAAAAAGGCTTAGCTACTTCGAGGATCTGGGAATTCCCTACGTGCCAGGATGGCCATTTTTTGGCAACATGTCCGGCCCTTTCCTCTTCAGGAAGCACTTCACCGAGGCACTCGTGGATTTGTACAAGGCCAATCCGCGGGAAGCCAAGTACATCGGCATCTTCGATTTCAACGCGAGACCGGTGATTTTGCTTCGCGACCTCGAGATCATCAAAACGATCGCAATCAAGAACTCGGACAAATTTCCGGACCACCTGGCCTTCGCCACCGAGGACATGGACCCGATGTTCGGAGCTAACCTCTTCAACATGACGGGAGACAGATGGCGGGAAATGAGGAGCATTTTGTCGCCGGCCTTTACGTCGAGCAAATTAAAGGCGATGTTCCACCTGATGGTCGAGTGCGCGGAGAACTTCGTCAAGTACGTCGACGGTCTGCCGGCGAATTTAAGGAAATCTATCGCTACCAAGGACTTGTTCACCAAACACACGAACGACGTGATAGCCACTTGTGCCTTTGGCATCAGTGTTGACACGCTAAAGGATCCAAACAACGATTTCTACGTCCTTGGAAGGCAGGCGACCAATTTGGAGGGAGTCCTGGCGTTCAAGATGTTCCTGTTCAGGTCCTTCCCGGCGATCGTGAAGCTCTTCAACCTGAGGTTCGTCACCCCCGAGGTGGTCAACTTCTTTACGAAAATCGTCAGCACCACGGTCAAAACGAGGGACGAGAAGGGCATCACCAGACCGGACATGCTGCAGATGATGATGGACGCGCGAAGCAAAGGCTCGAAGGGCCTAGAGATGGACTTGAACATGATGACGGCTCAGGCCTTCTCTTTCTTCTTCGGCGGATTCGATACCACCTCTTCCCAGATGTGCCTGATGGCTCACGAGCTCGCGATCAACCCCGACGTCCAGAAAAAGCTCCAGGACGAGATCGACCAAGTCCTCTGTAACACCAACGGAAAACCGACCTACGAAGCCATCAACGCTATGCAGTATCTCGACGCTATCTTCAACGAGACCCTACGAAAGCACACTCAGGGTTTGATGCTCGACCGACTGTGTCGAGACGATTTGGAGATACCACCGGCACTACCCGGTGGCAAACCCTTGACCCTGAAACCAGGTATGAACGTTTGGATCCCGGCTTACGCGATACACCACGACCCACAGTACTACGAGGACCCGGAAAAGTTCGACCCGGAGAGATACGTCAACAAGAAAGTTTCGATCAACGACGTGATTAACCTCGGCTTTGGTACCGGACCCAGAAGCTGCATCGGCAACAGGTTCGCCACGATGGAAGTGAAAATTTTGTTCTTTCACTTGCTCGCCAAATTCTCGTTCAAGCCCAACGAGAACACGTGTTCGCCGCTCACTTACGACAGGAAGAAGTTCATCTTAGTACCGGAGAAGGGATTCTCCCTGGCCATCAAACCTAGGAATTGAGATAATTAACATAAGATTCAGTATTATATCATAAAAACGTAACGTATGTAAAGCAAGAATAAAAATACGTTTATTTAATTAATAATCTAACATTTTTTATTCTCGTATAGAGCACACTCAGTATATCCGATATCCATACGACATCGCGTAAAAAACACAGAAAATAAAAACCGCTCACCTTCGTCATCCGTCTCGCTACGCTTGGGCGCTAACTACACGGTGCAAAAATGGACTGTTTAGGCCACGGATAGGCGTGACAGCGGATTTATGCTAGTCAGTGCTATAAAATAGCGTACGATACTCGTGGCATAAATAGTCTGATACGACACGGCGTTTAGCTCCCTCGCTACGCTCGGGTAATGGATAATGGTAATATCATATTATATAATATAAGATAATGATAATGGTATGGTAATCACGCCGTGCCGTAATGGACTATTTACGCCACTTGTATCGTAATATACTATTGTTTTTCGAATTCTAATAGTACTAGCAACGTTAGACGCGCGTTTTAATTTTTTACTTTTGAAGGTTAAGTAGAGTTTTTATAGATACGTGTGCATGATGCATGGACGAATCATTCAATAGAGTCAAGTGCGATCAATACTTTTACGTAGGATGTGTATACATCGAAACATCACAGTTTTACAATAAATTTTTGCTGCGTTTTTTTCAATCATACCATTGTTACAAACAATTCAGATATAATGCATTCGAAAGAGAATAAAATTACCTACTTTTCATCGTTTGGTCTTCGGGATCGACCGCTTCGTTCGGCAGATAAAATGAAAAAGGTGATTTAAAACTTCATATCTCTGAAACTAAACATCATTACCTCGAGAAAAAAATCATGTCGATGGGTCATGTGTTAAACTATATCCCATTTGTATTTCAAGTGAATTGACTACTTATTATTTCAGTAATAAATCGTTTAATGAAAGGAGAAGGAGGTGACTGCAGACATACCTCAGAAATAACATGAACGACGGAAGCAGCAGACCAAACAAGGCAATTTTAGCATGGGTGGCACACTACTATATCTATGCTAGTCGGCAAATTGTTTATAAGGGAAATGAAAAAGTGCCCATGTGCCACCTATTGTCGTCTGACGCAAACTCAGAGAGTTTAGGCTGGTACGAGAGGGCCATTTCAAAACTGCTTTGTTTCGGCATCATTGCTCCATTTGTCGTTCTCATGAAAATTTAAATACAAATTTGAATTCGAATCGCAAAAGAGCTTTTCGCCGAAAACATAGAAAGCCCACTTAGCCCATGGTGCACACCATATTTTTGCAACGCGTGGACCTATTTTCGTGTTTTTTCGTACATGTTAAGCGGGACTGACGTGACTATTTTTTAACACGGCAACTATGCTCTTGTTCAAACATTTTAGACAAGTGAAATTAAATTTTTTTTTCTAAATAATAAGTAAATAATGCAAATACATCAAAATAAACAGTAAAAAAAAAGAATTATTCGAGCGAATAAGCTATTTAAAAAGGTTGCTTTATGCCAGCGCATAATTAAAATAATGCTGCAATTGAGGAAAAAAATATGCATCTACCTTATGAATAAGAATTCATATTACTGCTCATGCAAACACGCGTGCTAATCGACAAAAATACGATCTCCCTCGAAAAAGCATCTTTATCTTTCCGACAATCATCGTGACGACTTCAATTCAGCAAACTTCGACTTCGCCTTTGTTCGTTCACCCACAGATGCTCAGCAGTGAGTTAATTGCAAGATAAGATACGCGAGCATATTTACACCCGGCTGGTGGGGACCGACGCAATACACCTCACTGATCGAGCTAACCAGTAGTAAGTTAGTATAAAATCTATTTTCATTCATGCTAGTTGCGCAGTAGACGCTGCAACCGTGAAAATCATGGAGTTTTGTACTTGGTGTTTGATCTTAGGTGCCTGTGGCCTGATCTATTACTTCTTCAAAAAAAGGCTCAGCTACTTCGAGGATCTGGGAGTTCCCTACGTGCCAGGATGGCCATTTTTTGGCAACATGTCCGGCCCGTTCCTCTTCAGGAAGCACGTCACCGAGGCGCTCGTGGATTTGTACAAGACCAATCCGGAAACCAAGTACATCGGCATATTTGTTTTCAACGCTAGACCGGTGATTTTGCTTCGCGACCTCGAGATCATCAAAACGATCGCGATCAAGAACTCGGACAAGTTTCCGGACCACCTGGCCTTCGCCACCGAGGACATGGACCCGATGTTCGGAGCTAACCTCTTCAACATGACGGGAGACAGATGGCGGGAAATGAGGAGCATTCTGAGGCCGGCCTTTACGTCGAGCAAGTTAAAGGCGATGTTCCATCTGATGGTCGAATGCGCGGAGAACTTTGTCAAGTATGTCGACGGTCTGCCGGCGAATTTGAGAAAATTCATCGCTACCAAGGACTTGTTCGCCAAATACACGAACGACGTGATAGCCATTTGTGCCTTTGGCATCAGTGTCGACACGCTAAAGGATCCCAACAACGATTTCTACGTACTTGGAAGGCAGGCGACCAATTTGGAGGGAGTCTTGGCGTTTAAGATGTTCCTGTTCAGGTCCTTCCCGGCGATCGTCAAGCTATTCAACCTGAGGTTCGTCACCCCCAAGGTGGTCAACTTCTTCACGAACATCGTCAAAACCACGGTCAAAACAAGGGACGAGAAGGGCATCACAAGACCGGACATGCTGCAGCTAATGATGGACGCGCGAAGCAAAGGCTCGAAGGGCCTAGAGATGGACTTGAACATGATGACGGCTCAGGTCTTCTCCTTCTTCTTCGGCGGATTCGACACTACCTCTTCCCAGATGTGTCTGATGGCTCACGAGCTCGCGATCAACCCCGACGTCCAGAAAAAGCTCCAGGACGAGGTTGACCAAGTTCTCCGTGACACCAACGGAAAACCAACCTACGATGCCATCAACGCTATGCAGTACCTCGACGCTATCTTCAACGAGACCCTACGAAAGCACACTCAGGGTTTCATGCTCGACCGACTGTGTCGAGCCGATTTGGAGATACCACCGGCATTACCCGGTGGCAAACCCTTGACCCTGAAACCAGGTATGAACGTTTGGATCCCGTCTTACGCGTTACATCACGACCCTCATTACTACGAGGACCCGGAGAAATTCGACCCGGAGAGATACGTCCACAAGAAAGTTTCGATCAATGACGCAATCAACCTCGGATTCGGTACCGGACCCAGAAGCTGCATTGGTTACAGATTCGCCACAATGGAAGTGAAAATTTTGTTCTTCCACTTGCTTGCCAAATTTTCGTTCAAGCCCAACGAGAATACGTGCTCGCCGCTTACTTACGACAGGAAGAAGTTCATCTTGGTACCGGAGAAGGGATTCTCCCTGGCCATCGAATCTAGGAATTGAGATAATTAACGGAAGATTTAGTATTATATCTTTCATAAAAACGTAACGTATGTAAAGTAAGAATAAATATTCGTTTATTTAATTAACAATCTCACATCTTTTATTCTCGTATAGAGTACACTCGGTAGTCGATATCCAAGACATCGCGTAAAAAACATAGAAAAGAAAAACCGCTCTCCTACGTCATCCGTCCCAATATACTCATGCGTGCGGACCTCGTGATCTACCCGGAAAATCTCTCCGGCGATACCCGAGTATACAGCTCTCTTTCGCGCGCTCGGAAAAAATCGGCCTTTCGTGGAACGCCGCTGCTCAGTCTCAAATCCAAGCCGGCGGCCGGAAAAGGACCTCATTGTCAGCACGCACGCGCAACCATTGAAGTTCCTTCTATAACAAAACGGGCGACGTTCCTCTCTCTCGGCCCTTTGTGTAACACAGGACCCCGGGACATTCCTTCTTTCTTCTCTTTTTTGTCTCGGCTGCGCTCAGCATAGAACGTCTTCGGGGATTCTTGTGTGTGTGTGTGTGTGGGGGGGGGGGCAAGCTCGTGCGTAACGCGTGAAAGAGGAAATTGGGATTGGCTGGTATGCGTATTGTGTGCGCAGAGGGTGGATTTGGACGAGGCAAGTGCCGCCGCGCGGAGACGCGATTTTGCGGACGATGCTATGTGGCGCGGCGCTTCGAGGGAAATCTTCGATTCGGGGGCGTTTCGGGCGCAACGAGGGATGGAATGCCGAGTGGGCGTTTTAAGGGATCTGAGGTATGTGCGCGGGGAATGGGGATGACGAGTTGGGCTGATTAGCGATTGTTTTGTTTTCCTTGGATGTTTTGGAAAGTTTTTAACGTTCTTTGTTATATATAAGGATATTATGATCGTAAAGACGAGGGAATAAATTGTGGTGATGTTGAAGCGCGATAATTAATCGCGAATAAAATTCTTAATTTTAAATAGCTTAATTAGTCGTGTCATTGTTAGCAAGGTTGCGCCATTGGAATCAAAGCTAAAACGAAATATGATATCTACATTTATCATCTCTTGATAAGTCTATATCTTTATATATTTATATGCCATATTTAACGACAATCAGCAAATGGAAACGCCAGTTCTAAAAAAAGCCTATAATCACGCCCATACGAATCCAAATTACACTCAGTCCACCTCACGTATGTCCAGCTCCACCATAGAAACATGCAGCGCGTCTGCGCTTCGTGCACGGAATAAGTACAAGTATCTCGTCGTCGCGCATAGCTCGCCGAGCCGACTATGTCCACCGCCCTTCGAATTTTCCCAACCAACGACGAGGACGACGACGACGAAGCTACTATTCCGGCGTGTCTCTCAATTCCTCGCGCCGTGGGCGCGAGATTCCCAGCGTCGGATCTGCGCCGAGGAATGACTCCGTCGAATGAATACCAAGTGACCAAGTGACTCGAATGCTTTTCGCGTCGAGAATATTATTCCTGGCTGTATACTACTGTCGGAGCGTCGCTTGGCGTAGTTATTCCTTATATCGCGTTTCGCGATCGTCAAGCATCTGCATTTATGCTAGCGCGCGTTCATAGCGATTTGTATGGTGATGATGATCGAGCTAGTTTTGGGAGGTATAATAACTGGAATAGTTTAAGTTTAGCGGAGTACGGGTTTCAAGGGCATTATGATGTACTTTAAACAGTTATAATTGATTTTCTAAATATTTATGAATATTCGGTAAAATTGAATTGAATTCTAATTTCTTATTTTATGCATCGGTTGATCGGAGAGACACCTATCTGCGCCATATCAATTCACACGAAAAACTCACGCAAAACGATCTCAATTTACCAATTTAAAAATATTTTCAACTATATAAAAACGCGTTATAACAAAGTGCGCATCGCGTGCGCTGGAATTACCGGGAGAGCAGCTCTTATTCCGATCCACCTGTCCTGGCACCTGGCATTCGCGCGTGTATGTATATACACTTAAACCATCGCGTTCTTCTCCCGCCGGCATCTGCTATATGTATATAGCTGCAGCTATATACCCATCAGTTGGCTCGCGCCTGACCCGTCAAGGTGACGGCCACGCGCCTCTTGTTGTCGATATTTCTCCGAGCGTTATGATGATGATCTTGAAGTGCACTGCAAGTGGAGTTATTGCAATGTGCACTTGTGTGACGAGTCGTGACAATGCATTTTTTTTCTTTACGTTTTGAAAACCGATGCCAGTGAATTAATTTTTTAATTAAAATCTTTGCGCCACATTCAACCGGAATATAAATCAATTTTATATAATTAAAAACACGTTCGAAAATTTTTCAAACAACGATCCATGCGTGCAATCGTGCGCACTTCATCCGTGAGCAGTAACGTTATTCCGCTGCACCATTACAGAAATATTGCATCGCGCGAAACGCAATATACAAAAACCTGTTGCACCGCAGAACAAAAAATGCAAAGCCAATTTTAAAAAAAGCGCCGCGGCGCAATGAACGAGCTTTATTTACGTCATTCGGGATTTAAATTTCGATTCCGCAGCGCCGCGGTAGCCGGAGAAAAAAAGCGCCGGTATAGGTTGCGCGTAAAATGCAATTGCAGTGTATATATTTTAGTCTCATGTATACACATTACATATACGTTGTGTGTAAGTATAAGTGAAGCAGAAAGAAAGGATGAATGCGCGTGGAGGAATTCAAACGCCGCGCCGAATCTCTCGGGAGCGAAATTCCGCGAATGCGGGCAGTAAGTATGTATATAGGTATACTTACCTCCAACGTCGAAGACGATGAACGAATGCGAGATGTGTGTGTGTGCACACTTATAAATTATTTAAGCCGAGGGAGAGAAATTAAGCGCAATTGCTGATGCGGAGCTTCTTGTCATTAGGGTGTGGTTTTTCAGAAGGTTTCGAGGAAAAAGTTGGAAGTAAGAATTGTTTTGTTAACTGCAATATTGCAGCATCTGAAAATTGACAAATCATTTTTTATTTCATAGTATATTTTTGATCAATAATTAAAAAAAGATTTAATTGTTTTTAAAGTTATTTTTAAGGTATTTGGCAATTTTTTCCAAATCATAAATAAATAATAAGTATCTTAATTTGTAAGGCGACTATATATATTTTTGTATAAATTAATAAATTCAAATTGTCAAAAAATTGCACTCTAGAAAAAAAATTATGCACTGCAGAAAAAACAGGAATCTGCCGTACCACAAAAGGATATCGGCCGCATTCTCCGCGTGCCGCACCACATTCTTGACCCTTAGTAGGTCAATATATAGTGGATGCATCTAGTGTCGGTACGAGCTGTAAAATCATCGCAGTTCGCAATTTTTCCGCATCATTCTACAGATTTCTTCTTTTATGTTGATCGCATTCGCATTCGATGCTGATTGTATAAGTAGTATAGATAGTAAGTATTCTGCACAATAGCATAATAAAGTTTCTAAACGATTGCAATTGAAATTTATTATTAATTTTAGTACTTTTGATAATCGTATCTACTTAATGGATAATCAATATCAAACAGTTTTTTCATTGAAATTTCGCGACATTAATTACAGAGAAAATATGAAGAAAAAAAAGAAATGTATTTCGTTATTGTCGTAGAATCTTTGTAGCAAGCTTAGGTCACAAAAAATTTACCTCTGGCAAGGGGATTTGTTACTTGATCATTATAGTAAATAATCCAATTGAGGCATAATTCGAATAAAAGTACGCTTTTCTCAAATCACATCCACACAAAAAAGTTTCACTCATGAAGTGGCGCAAACACGTGCGTCCAAATTAAGCGAATCCTTCAGCAAACATGCAAAAACAAGATGTGTTTACGAGGTTTAAGAATAGTGAAAAAAGCAACCTCCTCCTGTAACATCCCTGTGCTCTCCTGTCGCTATTTGTTCTGTGTTTCCATACCGACGTGTATTTGCCGAACCACTTGGCTGTTTGCTGTTGCTCCTATTGACTCTCGCGTCTGCTTAGTGGGTAGTGAAACAGACTACAAGGAAAATCCCCAGTTCCAGATTACTTCCAAACAATCCTCTCTCTCTCTCTCTCCCTCCTACTGTTCAATTTTGCGAATTGATTAAATTGTTGCTCAGTTCCTGGAATTATATCCGTTTTACAGAGAAATATTACTCGTCGAAGTCACTCCTATTTCTAAAATCTTATATAAAAATTCTAAGGATCACCTCAAAACCATCAACCGGACATTAAACTCGAGCCATTAAAAACTCATCTCCGCCGCTACTCAGCCGACGTCCACGAAGTCCCTCGGACACCCCCGGCGCATACGTCTCCGCATAAATCCGAGAAAAATCCTCCTCTCCATATGAGCCCGACAACAAAAACGCTCGACAGTCCGAGCGCGCGATATCTGCGGGACACTGCGCACACACGCATACAGCAGCTGAGATATAAAGGTATAACCGTCGTCGTCAGCTCCCTCGGGACTGTCCTGAATAATTCACCGCTACTGAGACTACTGCAGAGGCTGCTGGGGGTAGTCCGCGCACATGCACAGCCAGAGCCTGCTGTCGGGGTTGCAGAGGCCAGGCGCTCAAGGACCGTTCAAATATTCACGCGAATATGTGTGCAGCGCGCGAGAGACGCGCGGGTGTCTCGCGGATTCGAAGAGAGAGAGAGAGAGAGAGAGAGAGAGAGAGAGAGAGAGAGAGAGAGAGAGAGAGAGAGGGAGAGAGAGAGAGAGAGAGAGCTGGGAAAGAAAAAGAGACTGGCTGCCCCGAGACTTTCTTATTTGCGTATGATAAGGGGACACGGGCACGAGAGGGTGCGGGCGACGATATCCTGGTAAGAGACGGAGTGAGATACTTTGTCCTGCTGGCGAGTCTGGATTTTTTTTACTCTGCGTTGAATTATTTAGGTGTAAGTTAAAATCGATCTGGAATAGGAGAAATTAACGATGAGCAGTAAACAGTTATCGCGGAGAAGCATCAGCGCCGACTTCGCATCGAGCGAAAACAGAAGCAAACGCCGTAATCCATACAGACCAGCACGATTTCCATAAAAGACTCGTACAGGCGCCGAGAGATCGAGCCGTCGGGATAGCGATGAAAGCTTCATCAAAAGTCCAAAGATGACTACGGACTCGAAACGAATGACTTTTCGCACCATAGCTGAACTTTTTTTTTTCTTTCCTTTTTTTCGTTCCACGGGAGACTTTTTACGACGCTAAAGGCTGGACTACGACGACGTCGCTCGCATACGCGCGCGCGCGCGAGTCTCTCGAACAATCGCGATAAAGGCATACGTCTTTTTTATGGGCTCTGCGTATATTTCCGGTCAAGTGTCCCCACGGGGACGACGGTCTTCTCGCGCGATATCGTACTCTATACTCGTCCCCCGGCATGCAGCACAGAGTCGCAAATAGGAGAATATATGCCCCGATGGGGGCTATGCCGTAATGGATATCACTTTTGCTCGCAGCTCGTGTAAAGGAGAGTAGAGAAAAAAGTATCGCGCCAGGAGTCTGAATTAGACACGCGGGGATTTTATAGGACGCTTGTTTTGG